>NW_028324302.1:2873000-3181000 GCF_058129835.1 Hydra viridissima
ATACGCAATGATGCTTGTTTAACATAGGCCAAATTACAGATACAAACAATCGGTCAATGGAAGATTACTTTTTGTCGCGAATGCTGCAGAAGAATTTTTAAAAAAATGCAAAATGCATAATTGAATATATACAGCGTTGTTGACGGCACCGAACTTACTATCACAACAAAAAATGATGAACTTTTAGGCGAAGAATTTCAATGTTTTTGCAAACAAAACATAGCACTGAACTTGACACTGTATAGTATTATGAAAATTCGTCCTCTTGAATGAAGCAATCTTTCAAATGACGACGAAGCAGGAGCACAAAGCCAGTTTTGTGTACCTTTTACAAGAAGTGGAAAATGAGTCTCATAATTTTAACACCACAGTGATCAAGAGAAATTCGTAAGGATCCATTATGCAAAATAGACAACGACGACGGAAAGATATGGGAGTTGAAACGTGGCAGAAACTTCACAGATTGACTCACTATGTCCTTCTCAAAAATATACCAAAAACAAGCTATCAAGTTGGCAAATCAATTCTGCCTTCAGCTTTTTTTTCTTGCTGGGGATTTTTTTTGGTTCAGTTCTGAGTTCTGCTTTCTTCTGGCGGAAATTTTTTATTTTCGACGCTTTTCTATTTACAACCTGAGCCAAATACGAATGCGATAGTTTGACTGTCTGCTTTTTTTGTTCCGTCCGTTTGTGAATTCAATGAACTGTTTATGATTTTTTTACGGCAGTCAGCGTTTACAGAAAGAAGAAAGAAGAATTCAAAAACGAGCTTCAACTTTTTTGAATTCTTTAATTTGTTCGACTGAAAAATTTACTTCCTTATTTCGGTATTCCTTCCTTAACCCTTTAGCGCCCCGTGTAGCAGATCTGCTACATAACTTCAGAAGCCTTTTATGGCCATCCTGTCAACACAGTGATCTCAAAAACACCTTTTGTAGCATATTTACAACATATTTTTGTTTATCCGATTTAGCTAGGTTAATATAATTGGATAATCAAGACTTAAAAAACACATCAAAATCATCTTTTTAAAAATTGGATGATTGTTGTCAGACAAGGTATTTTCAAAGAAAGTTTTTTCCTGGTTTTTTATGAATGTTAAAGCTTATTTGTTAATTTTATTGTAAATTAATAATACATATAAGTTTTAGAAGTATTTAAGAGAGTTTTCTCTTTGTGAAACTACCACAAAATGCTATCTGAATTTATATGTAACATATATGCTACAATGGGCTTTTTAAGTATACATTGTTACCAATATATACATATATATACATATATATATATATATATATTATATATGAAGATGCTCTAGCATTTATTCTTGATGGTGAAAGTGATTTTGAGAATCTTAGTGAGTCAGACTCTGAATTTGAACCTGATGTCTCAACTAAAGTTGTAAGCAATACCAAGGTTGCGCATGATGACAACAATGACAACATTATTTTTCCAATATCGGAGTCTCTTACCTAGGAAAGTAGTACAGGTGATGATATGCTCCATTCCAACTCTTCAGTCCCACTCCCAAAAAAATCCAAAATAATCAACAACAAAAAACAAAAAAAAGCAAGTTTACCACTTTGGAAAAAGGTTTCACTAGATAATGATTTGATTGGTGATATTACTTTTCGAGAGGTACCTATTGAACCTATTCCGGATGAAACTACCACTCCATACGAATATTTTTAAATGTTTGTTGATGACAATCTTATAGACATTATTACTGAACAATCTAGTTCTAGTTTATATAGTTGCCCGTCATCAGGTACAAACATTTCTGTCACATCGAATGTATTAGAGTCTTTTATTTGTGTTTTTTTTCGTATTGGTCTTGTAAAACTACCATCTGTGAGATCTTATTGGGAAACATTTATGAATTATGATGGAGTAAGTTCAAAATTATCAAGGAATAGATTTCTTTCTATGCTCCGCTATCTACACTTTGCTGACAATTCAAGCGTGACAGATGAAGTAAAGAAAAATGATCGGGCTTGGAAATTAAGACCTTGGTTGGAAAAACTGCGAGAAAATTTCTTAAAAGTTTCTCCTGAGGAAAATCAATCAGTTGATGAGAGAATGGTTGCCTTCAAAGTAAGGTCATTTTTGAAGTAATACCTTCCAAAAAACCCCAATAAATGGGGGTTCAAACTTTGGGGTAGATGTGGTGTCAGCAAGTATTTGTATGACTTTGATTTATATCAAGGAAAAGAAATAAAAAAGAAAAATGAAGTTTCTCCTCATGGTGTCGGGGCATCTGTTTTAATTAGAATGACCTCAACCAGAAAATCATAATTGCTAAAATCATAAATGCCTTTGCTAGGTGAGCTAAAAAACCGTAGAATATGGTATGTTGGAACAGCTTGCCTTAAGAGCCTTAACAAATGCCCATTCACTTCTGAAAAAGAATTGAAAAATCAAGGTCGTGGATCGTTTGACTATTGTACTGGTATTAAATCTAATAACATAGCTGTTTCTTGGATAGATAACAAGGCAGTTACTTTAATCTAATCTTTTGCTAGTATTGAACCAATCAACTCAGTAAGGCGTTCACAGTGTTATAAAATGGGTTCTAACCTTGACCCGAGAAAACCCTTTTGTGGAATGATAGCCCACACTATGGGGATCTGACCCGAGAAAACCCTTTTGTGGAATGATAGCCCACACTATGGGGATCACTTGGATATAAGTATTAAAATCAGATTACAACGTCCTGGCAAGTTATTGACAGGGCCGTACCGAACGACAAAGACGTGGGTGTGTGTGTGTGTGTGTGAAAATGAAAAAAACAAATTTTACCGACAAGATTTTTTTTTTTTTTTTTTTTTTTAGAAGCCAAATTTCAGTTTTAACCGACATAAACCATAATTTTCGAGTTTTCCGTCAAAAACCGACAGAATATAGTACAAAATATAGGTTATTCCAATAAATATGAACTAGGGAAACAAAAAGAATTATCTAAAATGAAATGTGTATCTAAAATGAAAATTATGCTTTAAAATAAATATTCTAATACAAGAAAAAATCATTCTAAAATGGCTCTTTTCACAAACAATGTTTACTATTAAAGTCCACAAGGCAGCATTGCAACTTTTTACTGTATTCAGGATGATGGTTAGGTCGTTTGTACCTTTGCCAATGCACTTGAAAGTTGTGATGCATTGCCTCTGTTGCTTGTTCTGAGTAAAGTCCGAGAGCTTGGCCGTGTTTGTCAATGAAATCTTTCACATGAAAAAATACAGCATGAACCTTGGGTGTCACAGAAACATTTTGCAGTGCCACATAAGCCACTCTGAAAGCTTCAATTTTTTGTACATAACTTGGATCAAGAACGCATCCAAAACAGGCAGACACTACTGCATTGAATTTTCGAAATACATCAACTAATGGTATTGCAGCATAGCATGAGTGTTTCTCGACAATAGATTGAAGAAGATCAATACTTTTTAGCAGCTTCCTGCACTCATTTCCTGCAAAATGCCCTCCATGATAAGGCTGTTGTTTAATGTGCAGTGAATCAGTCCAAAGAGTTCCTTGAGGGAAAACTTTTAGTAGGGCAGCAAAGAGATGATTGAAAACACCAATAAGGAGATGCAACTCCATTGGCGGTATGAAGTCCAAAACTAATGTGCTACCAGCAAGATCAAATACAGGAGAATGAACAACATTCATGTAATCACGAGCTCTTTTGATGTTTGAATCTGCTGCATTGAAAAGTGAGACATTCTGATCAAGAGATTGGAAAGTTCTTAATATTCCTTGATTTAAAAGGTCCGTTACACTTGACTCACACCAGGTGCAGGGGTGTGCACTTGAGTGTGCTTGGAGACCACAAATTATATTTGCCAGTTTTAGGTCACAGGACAACACAAATCTTGGTCTCTCATATTGATCAATTCGAAAATTTGAGACACATTTGAGTAGTTTTCTTGCAGGTCCTCAGAGACAGTAATAATAAGTTGCCGCTTAACTCCAGTGTCCTTGAAAAACTTGTTTGTGCAATTGAGTTTTGCTGGGGGAGTGTTAGGTTCACGATTTAATTCAATAATTCCAAGGCTTACTTTCAGGAATCCTCCCCCACCGTCAATTCCAACTTTCACAATATGATTGTTTGATGTGCTTCTCATAGAGATGAGTTCATTTTTAAGCTCTTTGAAGTCCTTGCAATGAATGACAGTCCTTCCACATCCAGCATGATCTTTAATCAATGAACTCGTGAAATGGTGAGAAAGCTGCTTACTAACTGCATCAAATTTTACAGCATAGTTTTTCTCAACAATATGTTGTGAAGTTGACTGATTAATTGTAGCAGCTAGTCTCTTAATGCCATTTTTTGAAAGCCCTGTGTTTGCCTGAACTTGAACAAGTTCTCTTATACTAATTGATGGGTTTGGAGGAAATAGTTTTCTAGCTGATGAGGAACCTAAAATAAATGCAGATATTGTTTAATTTCGAAATTTCTAAAATATCTTTTCATGAAAGTTAAACTTTTACCTGGCATTATTGGAAGCATTCTTCCACCTTGTGGTTGACTCAATCGAACAGTGCCATGTGGAGAAGAATCCTTACTTGAAACAACAAGAGCAGCAACTCGTTCAGATGCAACAGGATCCTTGGTTGCAACAGCAACAAGGTTATTTCGCAAAGTGCCCTTTGTGCAATGATGAGGTAATCCTCTTCCAATAATTGAAAAACAGTCAGAGCATCGTTTTTGGACAGTTGAAGATGGAGTATTTTGTGCTGAGTTCTGCAAAAGCTGAGTTTTCTGTTGACCATTATTTCTCAGTTTTCCAACAGAACAAATCAAACAGTCACATTGTGTGTCTCTAGTTTGAGGTCGAATTTTTATAGTCTCAAAATTGTAAAGTGATGGGAGATTGATGTGTTCTCCAGAATCCTTTCTTCTTAAACAAGAACGACACTTTTCACAAATTCCAAGTGGAACTTTGTCATTACTAAAATCGATCCTCTCATTGAGTATTGTTTGGCATTTTTCTTTTAGGAAAGGTGTCAGTTCCCTCTGACATTTACTGAAGCAAAGAAAACAGACAGTTTTCCTGCAGTCTTGGTGGTTTTTTGCTGTATTCGGCATTTCTTTGTAAAATTAGATGTGCGCAGTTTTGCTCTCGTGAATAAAGTAAATAAATCATGCCTTTTCCCGAAATTTTTATTTTCCCGAAATTTTCCCGAAATTCAAAAACTGTCTTATTTTCACAGTTAAAAATAATTTTTATGAAAAGTTAAACAGAAAAACAGAAGAATAAAAAATATTATATTTGTTTGGTAATAAAAGAAGCTTATCTTCTTGATATCTTTTAATTTTTCAACTTTTTTTTATGTTTTCATAAAACATAATGCTCTTTATGCTACAGTATGTTTGTTTACTTGAATTTAAAATTATATCTTACTGTAAAAATGCAAAACAAGCTGTCATTTCGAATGTGTGTGTAATCAATAAATTCAGAAAATTTAAACATCAATAACTTGCCAGGACGTTGTAATCTGATTTTAATACTTATATCCAAGTGATCCCCATAGTGTGGGCTATCATTCCACAAAAGGGTTTTCTCGGGTCAGAAAGTCAAGGTTAGAACCCATTTTATAACACTGTGCGTTATGATAGAAAAACCCAGAAATATTATGGTAAAATTACCATATATTGTCCAGTTTTATAATAAAAATATGGGTGGAGTTGACAAACTGGATATGATGTGCTCATTCTACAAACCAAATTTAAAATGCCATAGATGGTATATATATATATGGGCTCATACCCTTCTTATTGCGTTATCAAATGCCTGGTTTTTGTATCGTCGGGACTTAAAAAATAATTTGCTCCGGTTCATGCCTCTAAAAATTTTCAAGCTGCAGTAGCTTCTAGCTTGGTAACTGTTGTAAAAAGAAAAGCTGGAAGAGCATCTCTTGATGCAATACCTATACCAACTAAAAGAGCTGCTGCTGTTCAGAGTAATCCTACATAAGATATCCGTCTAGATGGATTTGACCACTTACCAACTCATAGTGACAAACGGCAGCGGTGTAAGAAATGCAAAAAGTGCAATGTTTGGTTATGCTTAAATAAAGTCAGAAATTGTTATCATGACTACCATTAATGGCATTTAAAATTTGTTTATATTTATAGTACAAATGGTTGTAAACTGTCTTATAAGATGTATTGCTTTACATGTTTTTTATTTAACAAGAAGAGACTTCGTAAATTGAAATCAATAGCAAAGTTTCAATTTTCAAATTTCTTTAATGTTTCTTTATATATTTAAATACAAAATCTTTTTCTTTAAGAAAACTTTTGTAATTTTTTTCCTCAAACTCCCATTGTAGCAGATATGCTACAATGACGAAATTGGGTTTGCTAGTGAAATTTTAAAATTTTATTTTTTAATTCATAATCTAGGCCCTAAAACAATTGCTTTTTGAAGTTTTTGGAATTTTTTGAAAATTTTAAGCCCTGGTGGGCGCTAAAGGGTTAAAGCTTCGATCTTAAGCAGATATTCAAAGCCGTCTATCTGTGACTCTGTCTTTAAGTTTAGATTACTCTATTTTTCTTTTCGTTCAGTTTTCAAAGTCACCTTTGTTAGCTTGTACTTTTCTTCAAAAATTTTCCTTTTCAGCCGCAAGCAATTTTACTTTTTCGTTCGCATCATCTTCAATAAGAAAAGTCTTTGGAGATCCTACCAAGAAAGATTTTGTCACAAAAAATGCTACAAATCCTGGCAAAGTTAAAAGCATGGAGGTTGGTTTTCCAATAAAAATGAAGATTAAAGATACCATGAGCTTTAAGTTCAGTGTGATTTTTCCGATGAACAGTATTAAATGATCAGAAATTCATCCATGATACAGAATGCGGATATTTATCCTTTACTTCATGAAACTAAGAATGAAAGATAGAAATGTTATCCTGAGGGTATAGTTCTGACATAAATATCTGCTTCAATTCCTCTACAGAGTATCTTTAATCATACTCTGACAAGGATACTAAGACTCTATGAGAATAACCGCTGAGAGTGGGGGGGGGGGGGGGAGTTAGAAGTTGTACTTCACTTTAAAGGGGGTTTAGATGGTATCCCAAAGTGTGTATAAACAAAAATATACTGGTAGAAATTTTGGCGAGGCCCAAGTTAACAAGCCAAGTCTTTTTCATCTATTGTTCCACTTAAATTAACATTAAATTAATTATGAAAGAAATAATATGGTTGAATAAGAAGCCCTCTAGTACACATTATTATAGACCCATATATCTCCAACACCAAAAAGAAACGAAAGAGTTGATCAGAAATGAAAATGAACATCTTAAGGTCGAAATGAATTGACGGGTCGAGTTTGAGGTAAAGTTAGAAGTAGCAGAAGGCAACCCCTGAAAATATTGGTTTCATTAACCACATTATTTTCAGAAACCAAAAATCTGAAAATGGAGAACCACTTCCTCCTGATGTTTCGTGTTTTTTAACGATGTAGTAACAAAATAAAGCTGTTTTTGCTTAGTAATAGTTTTTTCTTTTTTTGTTCTGGTCATTGAATAGTGAGATAAGATAATACGGTATGTTGGTTTTTTGAATACAGACTATTTTAATTAGTATATGTGCGCGTTTTGGTTTGAGGAACCCAAACTTTTTTAATTGAATTAATCTTTGTTCGTGTAAAAGACTCTAACAATCATACGCGTGTGTAGTACGCGCCTTAGATACACGTAAAACTTATTTACATGGTGTACATCGTATACGTGGTGTTACATGGTATTTGGGATTGAGGAATCCAAGTTTTTTATTTAAATTATTATTCGCACGCGTATATGACACTGAGACGCGTAAGCATGCGTAACACGCGTTTTAGGTACTCGTGAAGTTTATTTCTAATGAAAAATTTAAATTTTGTGACCCAAAAACACTAGTATTGATGTATCACGTAAATATTTGAGGTCATAAATTTTCTTCCGTTTTTTCACCTTTCTAACTGTGCGACTGAAAGATCGTGCCAGTGTTACTAACAGAAAGTCTTTATTGTGGAAAAATAGCTGAACACGAAAAAGAACAAATGAAATCAAGCAAAGGTTCCACACAGTTCCAGCCTTTTACCTTCTTGCCGTCCTCAGCAGGAAGTAGTTGTATGCGAACTTAAATACAAGAAAATTGTTTACAAAAGATTTGTGGCTCCTTTTTTTCATTTTATATTTCATAATAATATGTGATGTTGTCTTAAAGCAGCTCATAGATTCAACTGAGCGCACATATATTACATTATTTTGCAAGTCAAATATATGGTATTTGTAAAATTAACCAATTGGAACAGACATTCCCTCCTCCCCCCTGCCCCAAAAAATAACCAAAGGGTTTATTTGATTAAGTTCTATAGACGCTTACTCCGGAAACTTTCGCTCAGTGAGTTTATATGATAGCGCTCGACTCGCCAACTCGTATGAACATATTATAAGATGAAAATAGTAACAAATATAACAAAATAATATTAAAAACAAAAATAACAACAGCAATAAAGTAAAAATAATGTTAAGAGTAATTGTAATGTAAATAATAAAGATAGTCAGTTTGAATAATTCTGGACGAAAGTGGTAATCAGAAGGTCCAAAAAGAATTAACCCTGTAAATAAAGTGTGTATACTTGGATTCATAAATACTCCATGAAATAAAAAAGATAATTAAGCTGTAAATAAAATAGGTTTATCAAAACTTGAAGTTAATAATAGAAAAACAATGAAAAACAATAACTGTTATGTTTAATGATTTTTTTTTTTTTTTTTTTGAAAATTTATTCACAAGAAATAACATATTGTTATTACAAGAAGTAACTTATCATCAAGTTAAGAATTTTAACCTTCAACAAAAAACCGCTTCAAAATACTTTAAACAAATTTACACGCAAACTTTTTCAAATATTCTGTAAATTATGTATGTTTATTAAGGAACTTAAGGTTGTTTTAAAGAATACCACACACACACAGACTGTCATGGTATGCAGTAGGAATTAAGACATTTAGGCACTTTAGATAAAACAGAAAATCAAAGTGCGGATTTCAAAATCAGGGATTTCAAAATACAAAACTACAGAATACAGATTTCTAAAATGCAGGGTTCCAAAACGCGTGAGGTAAAAAAACCACCGTTGTTTAATTTTTTAAAAATATGTCAGTTTAATAAACATGAGTTTTGTTTTGAACGCAAAAGCAAAAAAATTTACTTTGTTTAAAGGCAAAATTTTCTAAGGTTTTCCTGTAACGTTAAAAGTAAACTGGGGCGAATTTAAACGGTTAAGCTTCAAATCCAATAATTTTTTTTAAAGAAATTTTTTTTTTTTGTTTTTTTTTTGTTTTTTTGTTTTGATTTATTTATTTTGATTTTTTTTTTTTTTTTAATTATGCTTATATTAACTTTTAAATAAAAAATAAAGGTACCTATTCAAGAAACACAAAAAAATATACATCATACTGAAAAAGTTTTTTAAAATCTTCTCAACATAAATTCAGCGGAATACCAATGTTGTAATTGGATTTAAAGTGCCACAGCACTTCACAAGCTGAGATTTGATCAACGTCTCTGTTTATAATTCCTAGACATGATTTTAAACGAATAAAATTTAAATGTGGCATTAAGTCTTTACAAAATCTATTCATGTGTAAAGTTAGGTTTATATTTATAAGTTTATTAGATTACTTTGTTTTAATTAAATCAATGAAGATTAGACCGTTTTAAATATTTATAAAGAAGTGCTTGGTTCTTTATAACAAGTTCCTTTGACGAGCTTTCATTTATGAGGCCTTTTTGTCATTATCGTTATCCAAAAGGTCTTTTTTCTTAAAACTGATATAAACTTCAATTGAGCAGAGCTTTTATTTACATGGTTTTGCTGTGGCGGGTCACATATAGTCAATAAATACAATATCAGTAGCCTAAGTAAATTGATTCCATAACGATGTGTCAAATTTCACCGAAATTCACGGCAAAACTCGACTTTGCAAACAAACAAAGCACCTTGCTAATTTTCTTAATCTAGCTACACGAGCTTTAATAATAGTGACAGCGCAGCATTTAGTTGAAGAATGGTTACCTTGAAAATACAGACGCTTATTCAAATCCTACCTCCTTGTGCGTGTAAATTTTGAGTAGTAAATTGGCCGTTTCCGGAAACATCCTATCTTTTGCTACTCACTCTACCCATAAAGGCTTCTACACCTTTTTTTGTATTAAAACTTTTCATTAAAAAATTCCAACAATTTTTTTAGCGACCAGAAGAGCAGATTGTTGCCAGAATAATTGGATCAATTAAAAGTATTGAGGACTGTCGAACTACTTAACCAACCATAGATACTAAAACGGTAATGGATTTGGTTTCAATGGACGTCTCTACCAACAAGTCTCTTGACCCCTGCTTTTTCTCTAAAAAAGCAGCACTCAGGCTGATTATTAGACTTGAAGAAAAAAAAAGCAAAAAGACCGTTTTAACCGGTAATCATCTGAAGGAATTGTGTTTTAATTGACGGTTCACCATTTTACCAATAACGTGCTGACGATTCCGTCATTGGAAATTGGATAGAAAGTAAAAAGTTAAAAAACGTTGCACTTATTATGTATCAACCCGTTAAGAACTAACGTACTCAATTCTCTGTTGCAATCAAGACAGTTTAGATGCGGACACTAATCCTTTTACCATTTACGTGGATACCAGCTTTACTAATGGCATAAGTAAAGCTGGTATCCACGTAAATGGATAACCCACGTTATACAGAAACCTGGAAAGAGACTTAAAAACGTATTATGCACAATCAATCAATTTGGTGACAAAAATAGGCGCTATGGTTTTTTTAAGAATCCAGTGGGCCTAAATATATTGTTTTTTTCTTCTCCTTGAATGATTATTGCATGGCTGGGCAGACTACAGCTAATATTGACTTAACAAAGCCAGAAAATGTGTCAAAGTTAAAAATGACTTTAAATTTTTTTCAAATTAAATGACTTTAAGTTAAAGTTTAACAATATAAAAAAAGGCTCAAAATTTTTCTTTTCTCAAAAATAAAACTTTTACAATCCTCTTAAACATTTTCACAAGTCCTTGAAACGTTTGCAGTGTTGTTGTTGTTGTTGTTGTTGTTGTTGTTGTTGTGTTGTGCTGTTGCAGTTGGAGAATTGCTGCACCAAAATGGAGTTGAAGTTTACACAAAACGCATTGAGCGCGCATTTGGAATAACAATTTCAAAATATCTTTAAAAAAAACCGTCTACGAAAGTCAAAAAAGAGTTAGTTAAGTAGGTGTCTTCGAATGAATCGAGTGACTCTATGAACCTAAAGGGAAACTTTTCAAGACAAATTGAATAAAAAGAACAAAATTAAACAGGAACAAGATTGGGCAATTATTCACTTTAACTGGACAAAAGTAGTTTATTTTTATATAACGCTGGTTAGTGGATTAATTTTGTCGTATAAACTAATTTGGTCATTATTAGTCGTTTGGTAGCGTTTATTTTTATATACTTTTGCGCATGGTTGCTCTGCGAAGCCGTATTGCAGAAAAACCACACATTTATTTTAGCTACATAAGGAAAATATTAGTACTTTAGCATAAAAATAAAATTTGACAAAACATCTATATTACAAATCCAAATGCTTAATATTTAAAAATGAATAATAGTATTTGTAGCAAGAAACGTTAATGGAACAGAACAACAACAACAACATCAACAACAACAACAACAGCAAAAAATGGAACAAAAACACAGTTCAAACAGAATTGTAGCAAATAAGCATCTGCGTTTCGTTATTTTTTTATTCGAGACGAGACGATGATCTCCGGGACACAATTTTTAATTTCCGAGACAAAATTATTGTCCCAATTTATTACTTTATTCCGGGACAGTTTTTGCCTTTGTCACGTTTTTTTTTTTTGGGGGGGACATTTCTCGTCTCGTTATGCTTTTCCTGATTCATTTCGAGAAAACGATTCCGAGACGCAGACCCTTAGTAGCAACAGCATAGCGATATTTTGTTATACAAAATCTTCTAGAGGTATTTCTTTTAGTAGTTCCGGCACATCATCTGGATAGTCTTCCTTTTTAGGATGATGTGTTGTTCTTAAATCACTAATGCTTGGATCAGTTGAAAACATCAGCCGCCTTAACAAGTCTTCGTTTGTTTTGGAATCGGAGCAGTTTCTTGAAAAAGACTCCCGGAACTTCTTAAAGTCCTTCTTACAAGTGCATCTAATACAGCTATCATTTGTCCATTTATCAAATGTTAAACTGAATTGCATCCTTTGCGATTGAAGGAAAATGAACATAGATATGACCTTTTCTCTGATTGTGTTTGCGCATTTGACTTCCATATTTGGAATTGTCGTGGCAGATTTCGCACGAGCATCTAGCGATCTACTTAGTTCACCTAATGTGACAAATACTTAAGGATGGTTTGTTCTTAGATTTTTATGAAGTCTACTGGTACTCCCACCACGTAATTTTTATCTCTTAATCGCATTTCTTACACTTTGCAAGTTAGTTTTTATCGTTACGTAGAAAATAAAACTCCACAATTTTTTTGTCAACTCGTGCGCCTTTGCTGAACTCTTCGAGTACTTTTTGGGACATGCTGGGTGTTTTTTTGTATTACTTATTAAATTAGCTAAACTTCATAAAAGTAACTTAGATTAAATACCGTGTAAAAAAAAAAAACACTTTTTACATACTTTTATTAAATACTTTTAATATGTATATAAGTTTGTTGGTTTAGTAAAAAATGTAAGAAACAGCTAAAACAAAAATTCAGCACAAAAAATATCATCATTTAAGTAAATTTCAAAGCGTTATTCATATTGAGCTAAATATTAGAACTTTTCTCGCAATTTATTGTATATTGAAGTAGAATAGAGATTAAAAGGCATCAGAAGAACATGAGTAGTAACAACAAAGTGCTAGTTTAATGATTTTTACTGTTACAGTTAATTTTTTGTATTACGAATAATTAGAAGATGAATGAAAAAATTTTCATATATTTAAAATGTGGACATTCTTAGTTTATAACCCTCACAGGATTGTCATTGTATTGAAAAATTGTGGTTTTATAAATCAGTGTAAATCATGAAAGTTGTCAAAAACAGCAAGTCCTTTTTACAAAATTCAATGCTTGAGGTTTTCAATCAAAAGTTTGTGTATTTAATTCTTGTTGCAAAATATAAATCAAATAACCAGTTGAAAATGTTGTCAACAGCCACAGAGTTCTGTGAGAATGTGTTCCTGTTGTTCCTTTATTCCTGTTGGTCGTGGGTCATTTGGCGTATTTGTGTTAGACTGCGCACTTTGGGTATATCTTTTAACTATAATATGAAACTATTTTCATGCTAAAAATCCAAATTTTGACATGAAAGTAGTTCCATACATCATTCAAAATTTTTTTATACAGCCAATAATTAAATACCTGTATTGAGTAACCCAATACTGGTGTTTCGGGGCCAGAAAAAAATCCAGTAATACCGGTAGTATTGGTACGGTTGGCATTGGATGCATCGTTGCACTTGTAATTTCCTCTTTCTGCCTCCTCACTGATAATGTTTATTGGCAAAGTCATTTGATCCAAAACTTGCCACCAATAAATAAACATTTGGTGCAGGCTCTATGGCATGAGGTAGCCAGTATACTGGTTCAGCTATTTGGATGCAGAAGTTTATGAACTGAGATGAGCTAATAAGATTTCCTGATGATAATATATATATATATATATTATATATATATATATAATATCATCATCATGATCATGATCATGATGATGATCATGATCATGATCATCATCATGATCATCATGATCATCATCATGATCATCATGATGATGATCATGATGATCATGATCATCATCATGATGATCATGATCATCATCATGATCATCATGATCATCATCATGATCATCATGATCATCATCATGATCATCATGATCATCATCATGATCATCATCATGATCATCATGATCATCATCATGATCATCATCATGATCATCATGATCATCATCATGATCATCATGATCATCATCATGATCATCATCATGATCATCATGATCATCATCATAATCATCATCATCATCATGATCATCATTATCATCATCATCATCATCATCATCATGATCATCATCATCATCATCATCATCATGATTATAATCATGATCATGATCATGATCATCATGATCATCATCATCATGATTATGATCATAATCATGATCATGATCATGATCATCATCATCATCATGATCATGATCATCATCATGATCATGATCATGATCATGATCATCATCATCATCATGATCATGATCATCATCATGATCATGATCATGATCATGATCATGATCATCATGATCATCATCATCATCATCATTATCATCATATATGAAAATGAATATATACACATAGACATACACACACACATTACGTTAATATTTCCAGTAAGAGTGCATATACAGCGTATTACAAGTAGAGCAAATAGCAAATACATTATCAAACTAAATAATTAGTTTATTTAACATAACAATGTATGTTAAATAAACTATATACCAAACATACCAAAAAAAATACTACTCGAAAACCAAAAATTATTCAATAATCCAATTATCAAAAGCTTGAGAATCTCTGAAAAGCTCTGGAATCAAGATGTTTAATCGAACTGTTCAATGTCATCTTCGCAATCTTGGTTACAATTCACGAAGACCAACAAAGAAAACAAAACTGACACAAAAGTTGATTCGGTTTTTTTTTTTTTTTTTGATTTTTGATTTTTGATTGGCAACAAAAAACAACTTTAAGTGAAGATGACTGGAAATCAGTAAGAATTTTTGTAAATAATTTTTACAGATTTTTATTGAGTTTCAAGTTACTGCTGAAGTGAAACTGAAAATTTTTAGTTTAGCTTTAGTAATAAAAGTACTTCTCAAGTCATGTCAAACAAAGCTCAATATGCAAAGTGAAAAGTTAACAGAAAAAAATATTTATCCAGCTGCATCAATCAGACAGTCAAACATCCAACTTCTGTTATGACTTGTTCCGCCATTTTATGAAAAAGGGATGAGAAGATTGTATATCATTAGGATGGGAAGACTACACATCGTTGAAGGAAGGATTAATCAAGTGCAGCATAAAAAAATGTCTTTTAACAGGAATTCTTCCCCCAACTAGCAGAATGGTTTTGATTTGGTGAAAAAAAAACATGCTACATTATGCTAAATTGATTAAAAATTTGAACAGAATATTCCATTGATAGATTGACTAGGAAACCCCTGGAACTTAATCCGATAGAGAACATTTGGGAGTTGTCAAAGAAGGAAAAAGCAAAGGAGTTTATCACAAGTAAAGTTGTTTTGATTGAAATATAAAAAAAATTTCCAAAGACTGACTGATAATTTTTATTAAAAGCATGCCAAAAAGAGTAAAAGCTGTCGTAAAGGCACGAGGAGACGTAATAAAATATTAATATTTGACTAAGCATTGTAATTATTTCTTAACAAAATGTTATCAATTAAATAATTTGCTTAATTTGTTTCTAGAAATCTGATTTTATAAAGTTCTGATAACTTTTAAGTTGAAAAATTAAAGCTCTACTGTCAGGCCTTGTTTTTTTAGATTTGCTGTTAAATATTTTCTGTTTATGATTACAACTACAGTATCGGACAAATTATGGTGGACAAAATCAAACTTAGAACAAAAGTTGATCAAAAACTAAAAAAAACTAGTAAAACAGCTGAACATATTATTTTTTATGTAGTTTATTATGTTGTTAACAAAACTTAAAACTTTTGAATCATACTAAAAATCACTAAAAAGGTTTTAAAACACATTTTCCCTAACAAACTACATTTTTCTTTGGACAAAACACGGTGGATATTCAAAAAATCGACTGAAAATTCAAAAAAATTCAAAAATTAACTTATTATTTTTCAACAAACTTCAAAAATTAACTTAATATTTGGTAGGACCTCCTTTACTTTTAATTACTGCTTTTATTCTTCGAGGCATAGACTCAATTAATGAGTCAACAATTCTCATATCAATTCTCGCCAGGCCTTCTCGATTTGTTCAAATAATTCCTCACTGGTCTTCACATTTGCACGCTCAATCTTATTGTCAATTATTTCCCATAAATTTTCTATGGGATTCAAGTCAGGGCTTTGTGCAGGCCACGCCATTATGGTGATATTCTTGTCCTTGAACCATTGTTTTACAATTTTTGTTGTAAAATTGAAAAATCCATTTTAGGGGTATCTCCCATTCAGCATGTGGTAACATAACATCTTCCATTACACCTTTGTAAACGTTGCATGCTAAACACTCTTCTTGGTATATTTAGTATTGAATCTGGTGTTCTTTGGTCTCCAGACTCGCTTCTTGCCGTCGCTTTCAAAAAGGTTATATTTTGATTCATCACTAAAAAATATGTTTTTCCACTGGCCTACAGTCCAATTTTGGTCTGCTTTAGCAAACGCAAGTCTTAGCTTTCTATTTTTAAAAGAAGTTAGTGGTTTCTTGGCAGACATTCGAGAAAACAATTTTGCTTCGTTAGCTCTTCGTCGCACAGTGCGATTGGAGATTTGTAGTTCAAGTTTTTCGGTTAATTTTGTGGATGACAAAAATGGATCTTTTTTAAGCTCTTTAACAATTATTCGATCTAGAATTTGTAATGTTTTTCTTGGACGTCCACCCCGATGGTTTGTTTATAGCAGTCACGAGATCCAAATGATTTGACAGTTTTGCTTACAGTCGATTTAGCTATATTATATTTTCTACAAATTTCAGCTTGACGTTTTCCGCTTTTAAAATCTTTAAAAATATTTTCACGTAAAACACTTCCTACTTCGACGTAAGCCATTTTAAGTTGCAATTTACGCCATATATTACGAGTTCCATCTATTTTTAGTTTAATTGAAAAAATAATTGGCCAGACGTTCCAAAATCTATTTTATCATTATAGAGTAATGTTATGATAAAAGTGAAAACAAAAGAATACGGTAAATTGAATAAAGACAATGAAATCTTATAAAAAAAAAAGCTTCGTTCTGATTTGTCCACCTTGTTTTGTCCAAGGAGAAATGTAGTTTGTTGAGAAAAATGTGTTATAAATTTTTTTTGTGATTCTTAGTATGATTCAAATGTTTTAAATTTTGTTAAGAACATAATAAACTATTTAAAAATTAATATGTACAATTGTTTTACTTGTTCTTTTTAGTTTTTGATCAACTTTTGTTCTAAATTTGAGTTTGTCCACCATGTTGTCAGATACTGTATAACCGTTTTAAAATAATACAAACATGCATATTGCGCATGCACCGTAAGGTACATATTTGTTAATTAGCGTCGGGTTTTGAAGAAAAGCTAATATTAAATATCAAAATGTATTTTGGTAAACAACCCATAGGTCAGTCAATTTTATGTAGTAAATGTCAATTAAAATTACATCAGCTTTTGATAAACTATCAAGTTCCAACTTACTATAATGGTGATTCTGTAATATACCCAACCTAGTGTGCATGAATATCAGAAATTTCTCTTTTTTTTCTTTTTCATTTTATTCTAGAAACAAAGGTTATATTGTTAACAGTCATGTTAACATACGATGTGAAGTTGAAGATTTTTTTGAGGATGAATAAAGTATATTTTAGAGTTATCTTCTTTCATTTTTCTAAATTCAAAAACATTTTTTTTATCGTTTTACGTCGTCAATTACAACAAGTGATATGAAAAAAAAGTACGAGGGAACGAGTTCACGACATTTTTAATACAACTGCGCTTAACATTTCATAAGTTCAAGAGAATTGTTCCTTATTCTAAACAAAGACGTCAACACAAAAAATGTCAATATTCTTTAAGTAAAATCTCTTTTTCGCGTCGAAGAGTTGGCCACGCTGAATTCTCCTAATGAAGCTAAATTAGAAATGTCCTTATATCCAGAGAAGCCCAATGTCTTTTCGTCGTTTGAACTAGACTCGTTTAAATTTTTTTTCGTATGTAAGTTCTGATCAGAAGAATCTTCTGGTTTACGACTATTGATGTTCTTGTACACAGCCATTGCCTAAATTTAATTACATTTAATGATAAATCAAACCGGACGTCAAATAAACGAGAAATTCATTTCAGAGATCACATCTTTCATGGTTTTTGGTATTAACACCCTGAATATTGAAAGGAATCCTCAAGCTAAAATTATACCTGAGCAACCATGGAGGAAACATCGTTTGTATTTGCGGGGATGATAACAGTGTTGCTTGTTTTAGCTAGCTGACTAAATGCTTGTATGTACTGTAATAATTATTTAAAACACAAGGTTTATGAAGTCAGAAATTTTTTTTATAGAGCAATTTCGTCGCGTTAATTTTATTAAAAAAAAAAACGAGAAATAATCATTTGATAGAAATTAAAAGTCAATTTCATTCGTAAGCATTAAGTTTAATAGTAAAAATTACCTGCTCGGCAACAGATAATGCAGCAGCTTGATGGCCGGACTAAAACAATATAATAGAGTTTGTTACACAAACACACTATGCAATAGATTCACCACTTTGAAGCGTTTTTTTAAAAACTATTTTGTTTATATAAATGAACTTGTTTATATGCATATATGAGTGTGTATATGTAATTTTTTGGGTAAATATTATTGAAAAAATAGTATTGAAAAAAAACTCTTCCTTTCCCAGCAGTGGCTTGCTTCCACTTAGTTTTCAGTTCATCTTAATTTTCTAAAAACTCTGGCACAAAATGGTGTTTAATTTTTGGAGATACTGTGATTTACATCAATAAAACAAAGATGCATAACTGCTCCATTTTTTACTGTATTGAACCGGTTATGTTTGAATTAATTATTTGGATGTAAATTTTTTCGAATAAAATTCCAAATATCCAATAACATCTTAATTCCTTCAGTAACATTTTTTTACACTTTCAAGACAAAGAGCTTCCAAATAAATTACTTTTACTAATATTAATATTAACATTAATATTACTTTTTCAAGATTTTTAATAAATAGCCACTCATTATTGCGAAGGTGTTTTCCTTCAAAGTGAATGTGATCAGGTTTCTAGGGAAAGCATTAGTTTTGTTTTTTTTTTCTAATTGTGTAACTTCTCTGAAGACAGATTTGTATTAGTTAATATTAGTTAGAATATTAATTCCTTTATTTAACAGTTGCTTTGGATTTGTGAGTGGATAAAAAACTGGTAATAGGCTTATGTGGATATTCAGTCCTTTGATATTTTCTCTTAGATTTTAGATCAGGAATCAGACCATCTTAACCATGTTTAATTTTTATTCATTTTTAAGGATGTGTAGAAGAGCTGGCTGCCAGTCTTCCAGTGGAATAATCAGTAGAGCCATTTGTTTCTTTTTGAATTTTATGTAAGACTTTATCTTCAATATGCCATCAGATCTTGTCTATCTTGTTCATCAAACAGATCTGGTGATCTGTTTGATGCAATATGAGATTTAGTTAAAATCAACGGCGTAATGAATAATCAATGATGGAATAAGAGATTTAATTAAAATCAAAAACAAAAAAAGAAAATAGAACTCTTGAACAAAATTCAGTTCTATCTGGTTTATGAATAAATGGCGCTAGATTCATTTTCCAACAGGAAAATGATCCCAAACATAGCTCTAATTTATGCAGAATTTATATAAAACAAAAAGCAGATGAAAATGTTTCGAAGAACATATTTGGTTTCCTCTAAGTCTTGATCTTAACTTCTATTGAACTTCTATTGAACTTCTATTGAACTTCTATTGAACTTCTATGGAACTTCTATTGAACTTCTATTGAACTTCTATTGAACTTCTATTGAACTTCTATGGGACACGCTGAACAGTGAAGCCTGCAACCAGTGTCAGTCATCAAAGGAGAGTACGTGTAATACCTTGAAAGTTAGTTGGGACAATATGTCACTTGAAACCATAAACAATTTGGTTGCTTTTTTATCCTCAGACTCATAAAGAAAGTGATTAAATCTAAGGGAGGTTTTTTTTTCTATTAAAAATTTATTAAACATCAGTATTTCAAACTGCTAACTTCCTTTTTTTTATTTTGTGTTCTTTATTTTTTTTTTTTTTTTTGTCATTAGATTATTTCATTTTAATTTTAACAAACATTTGTTGATTTTGCAAAACACTATGTCATGTTAACTTTCATTTTTTACTTTTTTCATCTCATTTTCAAAGATTTCAAACTTTTGGTCAGCAGTGTTTTTTTCAGCAAAATATTTTTGTTGTGGTAAGCAATTTTTACTAACTATTGAAGTAACCATAATAAAAAGCTATTTTCATTTTATTGATTCAACCAAATTAATTTCCATATTTCATTATTTTTGGTCTGTGGGATTTTTCTTACTCTAATTTATGCAACTGCAAAAAAAAATTGGAAATATTGATGGAAACTTTAAAGATTGCTTTTATTTGCAACACCAACAACCAACACTAACAACCAACACCAACAACCAACACCAACAACCAACAGATAAGATTCAGAGACTCAAGTAGAAGATGCTTACCATATTTTTTGAAAAAACCCTGCAACAAGCTCTACAACAAGCCCTGCAACAAATGACTAGTAGTTAAACTGTGCTTGCTATACTTTTGAAAAAAATCTAACTTAAAATAGTTATACCCACTAGCCTACTTTCCTTAATAATAAAAGCTCTAAAATAAAAACTTGACTAGTAAAACTGTTTACAAAATGATTTTCCTTTTAAAGCATAATTTTATTATTCTTTTTCAACAATAATAAAATCTTTGGCAAATTTTGTATTATAGTACATTACAGAAATGGTAAATGACATATTCTATATCTAGGGGGAACTTTTTTAAGATTTAAGCAAAAAGAAGATTCTTCTAGGAAACAAAGTCCATCTGCTAATGAACAGACATAAAAGGTAGTAAAAATGTCATCAGCCTATTATGTATCTTAACAACACACAAAACTTAACTCACAGCTTGATTTAAAGCATTGGAAATCATTGTAATTGCCTCTGCTCGAGCTTTTGCAGTGGCCAGTAAAGCATTTGCTTCACCAGATGCTCTGTTGATTTGAGATTCTCGCTGACCTATTCAAAATTAGTTTTTTTTAAATACTTTTGTAAAAAAAAATAATTTCACTTTTTTTTATATATTTTATGTAGCTTACAACTTGTTACAACTTTAAAACTTGCAATCAAATAGTAAACTTTTACGAAGCGCACAAAAATGAAAATTATTACCAAAATTATGAACCAGTTACTGGTTACCAATAGACTTACTAGTAGACATACCACTTTAGCTTTTCTAATACTTTATAGAAAGTTAAGAGATCAATTTAACGTTTTTTACATGGTACCTTCTGACTCTAAAACAACAGCCCTTTTTTTCCTCTCCGCTTCAACTTGCATTTGCATTGATTCGCGAACTTTTGTAGGAAGCTGTATGTCGCCTAATGTTAAAAAAATGATTATATATATATACACACTTTGTGTTAAATAATATAGTTGAATATTAATGTCAAGTAATCAAGTATACATTTTTATTTACAAATAAGCCTTTTATTTAAAAAAAAAAATTATGTAAATAAATGTATTTTTAGAACAATCGGGGGAAAAAAATTTTTTGGATAAAACTTACGGATCTCATATCTCAAGCATTTAATGCCCCAAACTTTTGCAGCTGAATTTATTGCTTCTAAAAATTTTCATAAAAAAGTTCCTTTGAATATATTTAGTAACTATCATTAATTCAATAATATTCAATAATTCCTTTTGCAAATTTATGACATCATCTGTGTTCATGTAATTTTACAAGGTTTTAGGACTTTACAGACAAATCAATTTAAAATTTGTCTTAATTCTGCATGACTTTCAGTGTTTGTTGTCAAACTTTGCTAAATCAAAGTTTAGTGCAAAAGCCATAACATAATCATTAAAATTATCACTAAATATACCAACAATTAAGAGATTAAGTGTATCTCGTTCTTTAAAAACTTCATCTAGTGCCATTTTGCCTAAAATAATATATAAACAATACATAATACTAAACCAAGAAAAACATGTTTTTTTTTAAAAATATTTAACTCATAAAAAAGCTCTCACTAAATAACTTCATTTTAATTTTAAAATAATCAAATGCCCTAAATATCATATTATTATAATAAACAGATATAAACAACTTAAGTCCCATTTATTAATAAAAGGCAGGTCAACTAAACAAAACAAAAAAGCATTTTGAAAGACTATTGAAAAAAGTTTAAATCTCTACAAACCAATTTCAGATCTCATTGTAGTTTGAGCCAGCTGTGTAATAGCAAATTGAGGGTCTTCAACACCATAAGATGCCTATTTGAATTCTTTTAGATTTATTATGTCACATTTTCAGCCTTTTTATTACAAATTTTATTCATAAGAATTTATAATCTATAAGAATCTTATATACCTGGTAAGGGTCAACTACCCGAAAATATAGCACTCCATCCAAATTTAAAGTAACATTATCTAGGAAGAAAAATAATAATTAAGACTGAAAATAGAAAAGAATAAAATGTAATAATAATAAATGATAATAGTAAATAAAAATAATGATAAATAACATAATAATAACATAAAATGATATAATATGAAATAGAATACAAAGAAATAGTAATATAAAGCAATAAAGATATAAAATAACATCTATTTTTAACAATCTGATGATCATATCTCAGTCTACAAACTTATTTCATCTTTTTGAGAAATGCTGCTTGAAAATTTTTAATGCAAAGATCCTTTTTATGAGATTTTTAATGTAAAAATAAACAATCCTAACCAAATCTTGGTTTATCTTTACATTAAAAATCTTACAAAAATCTTACTCTTCTAAAATTTTAAAAACGAGAAAAAAATTTCCAATCGTAAAAAAAAAAATACAGACAAATAAAGATTCACCTTTTGTAATGGCAGATTGCTGAGGCACTTCACTTGCAATCTCCTTTAGTGATTGTACATATTTGATTTCATCCACTATTGGTAGAAGAAAGTTCAAACCCTAGGAAATAAAGTTGAAAGGTAAAGGAGATTCTATAAAGAAGGTACAACTTCACTAAGAAGACGTATTTTTGCACTGAGTTTGCAAATTTGCAACTATTGTATTGAATACAACAAAAGATGCATTTTTGCAATCACATCAGTGATTTTTTGCAATGACAGTATTAGCCATTTGAATAAATACTTACTGGTAACAGTGTAGTGTAATATTTTCCAAATCTTTCAACTATCCAGGCTTCTTGTTGTGGGACAAACTTTACAATCTTAAAACAAAATTTTTAAACTTGAAAATTTATATTCATTCAGAATTTTTGCAATGTTTAGTAAGAAACCATTTCAGCTATTTTCTGTTTCTACAAACTACTAGCACATATACATATTCCATTAGGTATGGTAATCATTAAGCAATTTAAATACAGATAATGCTGAAGCAAAAAAGACGTAACTCTTAAATATACAATATGTAGGCAAAGCTACTAACATAATAACAGTGAATGATTACTAAAAAAACTGACAGTATGACTCAATTCTAATCAATAAAAAATTTCTGGTGGCTAAAAGAATAAAAACAGATTTATTCTTTATTATAATATTTATATATATCTTTATTATAGATATATATATTTCGACTGCAATGATACTGAATCCTTTTTTAATGTAATCCGTGACCTCACTTTCCCAAGCAGGAATTCTTACATTCCCTTCAAATTGATCTAATAATGATTTGTCCATTGGTTCATCTACGATAAAATTTTCAAATTATTTTTCAGTGATTTTCAAGTTTTGTATTATAACGACTTTGAAGTGAATTTTTTACTTTCTTGTACCTCAGAGAAAAAAAAACGATAAAAATTGTTATTAACTATTTGTTAATAACAATTAATTGTTATTAACTATTTATTTATTTAATATTATAATAAAGAATAAATCTGTTTTTATTCTTTTAGCCACCAGAAATTTTTTATTGATTAGAATTGAGTCATACTGTCAGTTTTTTTAGTAATCATTCACTGTTATTATGTTAGTAGCTTTGCCTACATATTGTATATTTAAGAGTTACGATCTTTATTATAATATTTATTTAACTATAATATTTTAAAATCGTAAGAATCTTCTAAACATTTAATTAATTAAAATTATGTAAATTTGTTGAACGAATCGCTCATTAAAAATGATACACATTTTTATTTTACATCTTCATGATATTATAATAAATCTGTTAATATTCATACAAACATTTTACTGTAAACTTGGTTAAACTTTTGTCTTGGTCTATAATATTTGTAACCAGTCGTTGAAAAAAAACTTATTTGAACTAAAGAGATTACTTTAATAAATTAATGCTTTTTGTGAAATTAAGAAAAAAACTCTTGGATGCTCACTATATTTGATCACAACTGAGTTTGAACTTACAAAAATAAAACATTTAAAAAGCAACCCTCATTCAGTGCTTCATTCAATAAACTTATTTTAAACAAAGAAAATATAAAGAGTTTCAAGATCATCCATTTGCTCTTAAAAAAACAAAAAGTTAACATAAAAAAAAACAACTCAAATAGCAAAGAAGAAATTATAAAAAAAAATAACGAGCAGAAGACTGGAGTATTATTAAAACAAATAAAAGCATTCTTCAGAGAAAATAATTTTCCAAAATTATAGTTACATGTCTTATTTTAAATTGTTTCAAGTCTTTTTAAGGAAACTCTCTGAATTCTTATTCTTCCTATGTGAGGTATTTGAATTAACCCTTCTGTTGTCCTTGGGTCAAAATGACCCGCCACAGTGTTAAAACCCAAAAAAAATCCATTAAATGCCATTTTTTACTTGAAATTTTATAACTTTTTTTAGATTGGCCCCAACAGTAGAAAAAGTGAAATGTTGCTTTTATTCAGATTTCCATGTCAACTGTGCAAAAAAGGTACAAAGATATAGAATGTGGGACAACAGGAGGTTTAACAAAAAATGGCAACATCTCATAGAAACAACTTTGTTTTTTTTTTTTTATTCTTAGGTTAAACCAAAACTACTTATTTGTTTAACAAAACTCAAATGCTGTTCATTTTCTCTATATTTTTTCATTGCACAAGCAATATCATTCATTTTCTCTATGTTTTCTTGTTGCACAAGCAATAACGAACTATTGTTTAACAAAGCATGCTCAAGTACTGTTCATTTTCTCTATATTTTCTTGTCGCAAAAGCAATAATTAAGCATTGCTTTGTATGAAATTCTTAAAAAAAGTAAGAAAAAAAAGATTTTAATTCTGATTTCACTGAAAATGTTCATTAACTTGTAGTTTTAAATGATGTTGTAGTTTTGTAAATATAAATTTGCAGTTACATAGACTCATAAAAATCCTCATATATCAGTATCTTTTACAATAAATCAAAATCAAAATTGTAACAAATAATTTGTTGAATTTTTTTGAAAACATGGTGGTTTAGTTAATACATATTTTATATATATATTTGTATTGCATAATATATATCTTTATAACATACATAAAGTGGTTCACACTACATAGTAAAATTTTTTTTTATTGAAATATTCATATTAAAAACTTTTATATGGTGTCAAATCTCAAAATGAACAAAACTAACAAAAAATCCCTCATTTGGGTTTCATGTTTTCAGGGGGTTACTTAAGAACTTTTTTATTGAAATATTCATATTAAAAACTTTTATATGGTGTCAAATCTCAAAATGAACAAAACTAACAAAAAATCCCTCATTTGGGTTTCATGTTTTCAGGGGGTTACTTAAGAACTTTTTGAATGTGAATTTTGAAAAAATTGAAATGAACAACTGACCCTTTTTTAAAAGACTGAATGCAATTTAAAAAAGGTTATACTTCAAACTTTTTATTTTATGTCAAAAATGAAATGCTAATTTACAATTTTTTAATTTTGTTTTGAATGACACTTAATTTAGAAAGTATTTTTTTTAACTTTGTTACTCTTCATTAATGAAAAATTTTTACACTTCTAAAAAATTTAACAAAACAACTACAATAGTGTTATCAGACATTTTGTTAACACAACTCAGATTTACTTTGTATTTCATTTAACTAGAATTATACATAGCATTCAAATGAAAATGAGTCATTATAGAGGATTTTAACACTGAGAATGTAAATTTGTGAAAATTTTGCAAAAAATTTGCAGAAAAGGAAAAACAAGAATTCAATCTAAACATGCTCCTTGTTGTACACTGAGATGGGAAGTTACTGACAGATGTTACCAACCTTGTTCATGAGAAAGTTGATCATTTGGCCATGTTAGTTACATTAGCCTTAGCTATACTGTTCCAGTTCTTTTTGATATTCCAAAAATATCAAAACGAACTGGAGCAGCCATGGCTGAGGATAGTGTAACAAGTCTCATGGAATGGGGAATAAAGGAACAAGTTATTGGATTGTGTTTTGATACAACCTCCAGCAACAGTGGAATTCATAGTTGAGCTTGTATACTAATAGTAAAGTTATTGCAAAAAGAACTGTTATATTTTGCCTGATGTTTTCAAATGCTGTTTTTGGCTAACCAGTGGTCCAGATGTTTTGATTTTTAAAAAGTTTAAAGAACAATGGAATTTCATCAGCCAAGAAGAATATCAATGTCTCAGTGATGAACACTTGAGAGATGATCTTCTGAAACATTTAAAAGATGAAACAGTAATATTTGCAGCAAAGCATTGTAAACAGATAGGAAACAACCAAGGAATAACAACAGAGAGTTTTTAAAACTGACATTGTTTCTTGGTGAAATTCCTTTTAGAGGAAAATGATTCAACATGTCTGGTGCTTTTCACCATGTTTGTTGGTTGTCAATAGTCATCTAATGATCAAAATATACATGTTTAGGAACCAATTGACATAAAGATAGAAGAGAAAGAATTGCTATCCTTTAGCTTGTTTGCATCTCTCCTGTATATACCTTCATGGTTTTCATACACATTTCCTGAAGATGATGCAATTAATGACTTATTATTATTAATGAAATTTGACACATACAAATCTATGAATAAAAAAAATCTCTTGATGAAATAAGTCAGACTGCAAAAGGTGCACTAAAAAGACACTTGTAGTATTTAAGCAAAAAACTTATTAGATTTATTGTTTTTTCAAATCATGCTTAATTAA
The DNA here is from genome assembly GCF_058129835.1 of Hydra viridissima. Lineage (NCBI taxonomy): Eukaryota > Metazoa > Cnidaria > Hydrozoa > Anthoathecata > Hydridae > Hydra > Hydra viridissima. Next base: position 2,900,144 of record NW_028324302.1, read on the forward strand.
AAACAAAACAAAAAATGATTTCCAAATTGAATCCTAAACCAAATATGAAAATTATGTAACAATTTGAAAATGTTGCTGATATCCATTTGAATTATTTGAAGATTTTGTAATATCTGGGTTATCAGTTTTGGACCATTGACAAACAATGATTTTCAATCACTTTTTGTAACTGATTCAAGTATCTGGAACACTTTTGAAGTAAACAAAAAAAGGGCCTAATCAGAATTTAGGGATTGCAAGTTGATAATAAGTTTGAGCTGAACAAGATGTTGCATTAATGTGTCAATGTAATGAATGATTGACAAAAAAAATGAAGAACAGAGACTCTCTGAATGCTGTTCAACAGCACAAGAGGCAAATTCAAATCACCAAAGAAACCATTACTTATAAAAACGAATACAGATTGAGGAATTAAGTTTCTAGGATTATGGAACTGATTGTATTTTATAATTTAACATTATTAGTAGTGTTGTTACAACTTAGAAGTTTGTCAACTGTCGACTAAATCAATTAATGTATTTTCCAAAGTCGACCAAAATCGACTAATACATTTTTAAAATTGACTAAATTGACTAAAAGTTGATTTAGTCAAAATATTTTAATAAAATTTTTTATTCGAATATTTCGACTAAAAAATTGTCAAGCAACGTTAAAGTATATGACTATAATATTTGAATATTATTATCACATACTTTAATGTTGCTTGACAATTTGCTTTTTAGATGTTATGAGAAAAATAGAACTTTAAGAGAATAAACAAAAAAAACTAGGTGGTATGTAATAATGTAGTAATAACACATGCTGTTGTTTTATAAGAGCATTTTCTTTGTTCAATTTTAATCCATTTAATCTATTAGATGAATTAAAATCGAATAAAAAACAAAATAAAATGGAAATTACTGTCACAAAGTAAAGAAAAAAAAAATACAGATGGACATTTTATATCATTTTTCAGAACAATTAAAGCAAACAATTAACAAAAAATTTATTCAATAGAAAATGGTGACATAGATAGGTGGGGGCAGATGGGGTGGCTAAACTTTTTTTGGGGTGACAGATTTATAAAACTTTTTCACATCTTTAACTGAGTACCATAACATATTAATTAAAAAGCATCAACTGGTTACTATAATGAGAAAAAGGAAACATTAATGAAGTGGTACTACATACAGTAAGCTAAGAGTTAAGTTTACGTGATACAGCAAATTAGGTTCAATGTTCAGATATTTTGTTGAATTAAAAAAACCGCTTTGAATGATATTCTTATACATGCCTAAATCTTTGTAAATAATTTATCTTTACAAGATAAACTACTTATTAAGATATCTCTTTACTAATTGGTCAGCATCATAACAATATTAAAGATTGATAAAGTTAAATCAAGTGAAAAAATTTAAATAAGGATGCTAGGATGATTACCCAACTAAAATGAGTTTTAGTCAATTAGTAGGAGACCCATAGTTGATTAAATCAACTATTCAATTTTTCAAAGTCAACTTTCGATGAGTCAACTTTTAGTCAATTTGGTTGAAATCGATAACATTAATTATCAGTTGGTTGCTTATTATGTTAATTTTAGTTAAAACTATTGACAACACTTATGAAGTAATATACATTTTGAGATTGAAATTAAAAACAATTGTAAAAGTGTAAATTTCTTTAAACTTTGAAAGTTGTGAGCAACCTCTAAATTGTGTACAACTTTACTTTAGCGTTTGCCACCACTTGAAAGGCTTTTAAAGTTAACATTTAAATTTTTTTTTTTTTAAACCCATAACCTTGTACTTTTTATCATTTAAATTAAACATTTTTACTATATAAATGTTGTAGATATTTTTTTTGCATCCTTCATTTTCCTACATCAGAATATACTCACAGTATTATGAGGAAGTGATCCTCGAAGTCCTATTCCAGAAGAATAATTTCGCACTACTAATTTGTGAACTTCATGTTTGCACTAAAAGCAAAAATAGAAACAGAAAATGACAATCTCTAAATTTTTAAACTATCATTAAAAATCAACTTTAACTTTTATACCAAACAATTTTTATATTTAATGCTTAAATTAAAGTATTGTTACAGGCTCCTTTACTCTGTAATAAATCACATACACAAATATTACAGGAAGCATTCAGGAAATGTTCTAAGTTCACCAATCTTTTTTTTTTTTTTTTTTCATTAGTTTTTATTTACCATTAGAAAAAAAATTTTAAATTTTAAGAAAACAAAATTACATTATTGAGTAAAAATGCTAAATAAAAAAAACTATCCAACCAAACTTGTATTATTGTTAATTGGTCATAGTTACTTTGAAATAAAATAAACAATAAGTTCAAGTAAAGTGTAACCTTAAACATTCTTACTTTCAGGATAGAAGCTGTAGTGCTTTTGACATGATTAAAGGTGGAAAACATTATGTAGCTAGCTGTAAGTTTTTTAGGTAGATATGTTTTAATATAAACTCACCTAAATAAAAATATGCATAACAATGTAGATATATTATAAAAAGAAAATTTGTAACTTTACTGATGTAGATTTTGAGTTTATATATATTTTATTTTTACATATATTTTTAATTTATATATTTTTTATAGCTTATATATTTTTTGAGTGTAGGCAAATCATATATTTATATTTTTGCAATTTAGTTTAAACACATGTGGGTTTTTCCATATAAAAGTTGCTTGAAAAATATTTCTCTTTAAACTATTTTTATTTCAGATGTAAAAGTTGAAAAAGGATAAAATAAATGCTTTCAGTTGTAATGACACAGGGTTTATTTATTCAGTTCGGTGCTCGTTCTTCGAACAAACTGGAAAATCTACAGTTTAGAAGGTAGACTGGAGTAACTGAAATACTTTTGAAAAAGTTTTCGTGCAAAAAAAAAATTCAGAAACCAAATAATATTGGATTTTTTTTTTGGTCAAATCTTCGAATTGCATTGACATCCGTTTCTCTATTGTTTAAAGCGATTAGCCTCACTTCACGCAATGCTATAAACGAACTCAATATGTAAATTTTCCCCCGAGGCGTGGGGAAATATTAATATCAAACTTTGTGTAGTAATTCCATGTCAGAGATCATACAAAATAGCAATAACTTGCTACAACAAACTAGTTTTAATTTTTTTGGCATCACATTAGGTAAGACTGATGCCAAAATAATGCAGAATTATATAAAAAAAAAAAAATGTTTGCATTTTGTAAACGCAAAACAGAATCTTTATAGATGTAAATTGTTCCGACTGGCACCAACTGTGTTACACTTACTCATGAATCAATATTACCTCATATTGCGACGTAATTATCTCTCTGTTCAGTGGATATATTCTACAAGCCTCGAATGCGATAATGGGATTAACTCTGGAAAATGCGCCAGCATCCTTAAAGCGCTTCAATAATCCAGGAAATGGACGCTTGTCCACATTGCTGTAACGACTCTCACGATAGTAGGTGCGCATGTACTTTCACCAGACACTCTTCATAGCCTTAAAAACACCCACGTTAAGTGACTGCAGAATGGTGTTTGTATGAGCTGGTAAGCATAACAACTCTATGTTCTTTTGTATAACGAGCTCGACAATCTATGGAGATATGTGCAAACTATATCAAACTATATGGATATATGTGCAAACTATATCAAACTATATGGAGATATGTGCAAACTATATCAAACTATAAATTAACAGCTTAGTTCCATGCAGGCTACTAGTTCCAGCAACAAATACTTTTGTGAACCACTCAACAAATTGCTTCCTCCCTACCCACAAAGAATCAGAACAGGTGTAGAACACATTTTCAGGTCCACTAGAACATCATTTATGATATAGGTGGTTAGCCTTCGGGAGATAATCACCAACTGCTGAGCAGTAAATCTTAATGGTGTACATGCATTTTGTTGAGGTTACCACCGTTTGATGTAGGTTTTTAGCAGCACGTATTCAGAATATCATCTGACTGCTGATATCTTTTTGTTAACCTGTCTTATCGGCATTAAAAATGTTCTGAGGTTTCCCTCACATTCCCAGAAGTTCATATACTGGTGTGAGCTTTTCAAAGTCATTCATAACACCTGGATTACATAGATAAGTCCTAAAAAGACTAACGATTTATAACCATAATGAGATATTAATATAAGATATTGATATAAAATAGAGCGAAAGGAATATTATTTATGTTTGTAAATTTATTTTTGTAGTTGTTAAATTTACATATGCAAGTGATTGAGGCAACCTAGTACAAGAAAAATTTTGGTCCACATTTTTTATAACAGACTTAAATTTTTTTGTTATTTTTTTTTATTTATGCTATTATAACTTTTAATGTTATTATTTTTGTCGCCATACCATTTGCAACGATAACAGCCGAACAACGATGTGGCATTGACTCAATTAATCGATCAATGCAAGTGGAATTTTATCCCATTCTTTTTTCAATCACTGGAATAATATAGCTTTATTTGAACATCTAAGCTTTCGAACTTGACGCTTCCCATATCAAAAATTATGATGCTCTTAGTCTACCAGCCATTTTTCAAAGTGAAGTAAAGTTTTGACTAGCTTTGGAAAGTAGGAGGGGTAATAAAATCAATGCCATAAATAACAGAATAATAGAATAAAAGGAAGAACGCTTTATTCGAAATAAATGAAATAATTCTTGAAATAAATAATTATCTAACTAACTTTTATTTTAACTAATAACGTTGCTTGATAAAATTTGCATCGTCAATGAAACGTTTCCCTCTTCCATTTTTTGCCGGATATTCATGCCGGATGTTATTATGACATTTTTGCCGGACATTTATGCCGGATATTATGACATTTATGGTGTAATTGTGACTACTTTTTTCTTTTGAGATTTACGACGCTAAAGTTAATCCTTACCGTGTCCTACTGGGTTCAAATCTGGGAACTGAGATGGCCAGATTAAACCTCTTAAATTGTTTTAATATCTTGGATGAGTGTGTGTGTGTTGGGGGGGGGGGGGGGAGGAGGGTAACTATCCTGCTTAAATCCCCAATTCTGCAGCAATTTATTTTCAGCATTTGATAGCAAGTTGTTTTTTAAAATATCCTTGTAAGTAACAGTATTTACTTTTCGTTGATCTCGACCAATGGACCGATTGCTTGTGCAGAGAAAGCCATCAAACTTCCTCCACCGCTTTTACAGTAGGAAATCAGTACCGAATATCACTTCTCGTGTTAATTGGACGTCATACAAGTTGTCTACAATCTCTTCTAAAAAAATTAAATTTAGATTCGCCTGAGAAAGCTACATTTTCCAATTTTTGATTATCCAATTTAGGTGATTTTTGGCAAACTTTAATCGGGCTTTCTTATTCTTTTTACTGATCAAGGGTTTTTCAATATCTCTACGATCAAAAAGTCCCACAATTCAAAATTTCTACTATCAAAAAGTCCAAGGTTTTCATTCTTTTGCTCGCCTGCTATTTTGGTAGTAGTTTTCTTGGCCCGAGATAATAGACCATTTAGTTAAGAAGACATTTTAAGAGACTATTTAGTTAAGAAAGAACAACCAGAAGTTCTCAGAGATGATTTTTTAAAAGTGTTTCTAAAAAGAAAAATTTCAAATTGAGAAGTAATAGTTCGTCCTTGGGTAAACTCTGAGCCAAAGGACAGAATGTTTTGTTTCTGTTTTCACCAAAACTGATTGAGGTGCATTTGCTTCTTCCAAATTCAATAATTGGTCAAATTTATGCAGAAGACTACCGCTAGATGAAAATTCGAAAGATCATTTGGTAGATCATTTGGTAGATCATTTGGAAGATCATTTGGTGTTCGAAAGATCATTTGTTAGCTATGTTAAAATGTACTGACCTTCAAAAAAAAAACTTTCTGTTGTACAAAAAAATCGATAAAGTGCAGTAGAAGTTATTCGACCAAGAAAAAGTTTGTTTCTATCAAATATTTTAAAGATTTTTGTAATAAAACTTTAATTCGAATGCATTACAGCATTGCGAAAATCCATTTAAAAACTTGGTAGTGCAAAAAACGAAAATATTTTAGGTAGGTATTTTAGGCCTATTACTGATTTACTCATAAAAATTCGATCCAATAATGCAGGGCCATCTCCAGCAAATTGCCAGTCAAAAAGTTAATGAATATTATCAAAGGAAGAAAGTTTAATTTAAGCCTAAGTTATTGGCATCTTCAAAAAGATAGTTAGTGCTTCTCAAATATGTCTGTGATACCTGGTGGGAATGTCGGATTCAAAGTGTTAAGGCAGTAAGATATTAAATAGGTAACTTTTTTAATGCACTTTTTGAAATATCAAAAATCCCTGAAGATCCACAGACTAAAAGTGAAGCAGAACCATTTTTGGAAAATGAAATGACAAAAGAAAGGGAATCACTTGGAAACTTAATGAGGGATTATAAATATTTATAATCCCTCAAAGTCACTAAAAACTTGGTTGAGCAAATTATAGAAACACTCTTAAATTTCTCTATAAGAAATATCTCTTAAATTTCAAAATAAAATGCTCCAGAAAAAAAAAGAAATTTTCATTTATAAAGGCAATAATCAACCTATTACAGATCCTATAAACTCTTTTAAGATATCTTTTTGCAATTTTGTTTTTAAGTAAAGCTGGACAACCATTAGAAAATTTTTTTAAACAATTAAGAAAATCTACATGGGTTTTTGGGTTTTAAAAAGATATGAGAAAAATAATAAAATATGGGGAAAAAAACTAAAAAACCATCCAGCGGATATAGAAATTGCTCTGAGAGATTACACAAAATTTTATCATCTAAGCCTCCTTCACGATACATAGTTGTTAAAGAAATGGAAGTTCTAAAATCTATTCTTTCATCAGAACTTTTCCAAAACTCATTTAAATTATTTAAATTTAGCGGAAAATGACAGAAAAATGACAATGACAAACAATTACAGAGCTGTGACATTTTCAAAATGAAAGAGCTATGGCATTTCCAAAATGATAGAGCTATGACATTTCCAATATGAAAGAGCTGTGGTATTTCCAAAATGATAGAGCTATGGCATTGTCAAAATGACAGAGCTATGGCATTGCCAAACTTATTTATTGTTCTTTGCAAATATTTAAAAATTCCAGTGAGCGTTTTTTCTGGAGAGAGGTTATTTTCTGGATTAAAACTTATAAAAAAACTAAAGTCAACAATGACTCAGAACAAATTAAACAGCTTAGCGATCATATCGATTTAAAGTCAAGAAGCAAGACATTTGGATTTGCAAACTATTTTACAAGATTTTTCAGTGCAAAAACCTAGAAATACGTAAAACATCTATAGTTTATGTAGGTATAGAATATATTTAGAATAAAATTCAGTTGAATTCATTCATAAACATAATATAAGATTTTCACAGCAAAAGTGTTTGTAGTTTTTTTTTTCGTTTAAAAATATACGAATACCAAAACACATCTGCTTTTTTATTCAACAAAATGTAGATGTCAATAAAATGATGATAAAATGCACATTTTTTGAGTTTTTTATATTTAGATATGAATGAAATCAAGCGTTTTTCACCTTTCCACCTTTTTTAGGGTTTTTCTTAGGTTTTGACATTTTATAGATTTGATGGCCCCCGCCAACTAAACTCGAGACCTGCGTACATTCTGTCCAGCCCTGCCTATAAAATATTTTTATATTTTTTTTCTTAAGTCAAAACCCCCTAATTTACACATTAGGGGGTTTTGACTTAAGTGTTTAACATAAAAAAGGGTTTGAGTCCCGAAATTTTTTTAAGCAATTCAATGTGGACAGTTTTGAGATTTTGTGGAAAATTTATTCAGGATAAAATTTTTTTATGCCAATGTTAATTTAAAATACACTTTATCCAAACAAATTCATTTAAGTAATAAAATAAACCTAATAAAAATCAAAAATTAAAAGTTGAAAAAAGTTGCCTCAGTTATCCATATATACTTTTGTAATTTTGGCTTAAAAAAACGAAGGGTTCATGAAATGATATATAAATCCACACCATGTGATGCCAAAAATTCACACCTTGGTTTCAAACTACCATATTTTCCTTTTATGCTCTGCTTTTAAAATGTTCCAAAGGTTGCATATAGAATCAATTTTTTGTACCTTATATTGTATAAATATATTTCTTAGCACCATTATTTTTATTTACATTCATAGCATAATGGTTTCCATTGCTATTGACCTGTAATTGTTGCCATTGTGTAGAAACACACACTCAAGACTGCGCTTTGAACTGTCTATAAATAACTACCAATCACAATACAATTATTCGAGTTCACCTAGTTTTTACAACAATTCTCTAACATTTTTACAAAAGATGAATTTGTTCTCTTCTGTGAAATAAACAAGAAAATTCTTTGCAATACACTGCAATTTTATCTGGAAACAGTTTTTTCTCATTCTCCCAACCATAGGGAACAAACCGTGAAAATTTCAGCTTAAAAGCTTATGTCTAACACATCTTATGATGGTTTTATGTTGTTGTTGTTGTTGTTGATGAACCACCTTAAATACATCAAGATGCATTGTTGGTAAATACATCAAGATGCATTGTTGGAAAAACTTTTTTTCCAAATATTTGAATGGTAAGTAAGCAACTTAAATTTGAAAGGCAAGATAAGCAAGTTAAAAAAACAAAACACCGTTCCAAAATAAATTCAAATTTACGATTTGGCTAACACTTTATTTGCATTAACTCGGCGCATCTCAATGTTAGAGTGATTAAAATAGTTGGAGGAGGTAGTGCAAAATATAATTCAAACAAAAATATTAAACTCAAAATACACAGAAACCAAGATCAACAATCTGAATATATCATAATAAGTTTTCAAACTTGTAAATTATAATACATAAAAAATAATAACAACAGTTAAGGTACTGCAAAGGGATAATTTTAAACCATAAATAGGGAAGAACGATCACTACAAAATGTTATCAAAATATTTATTATTATAATACAAAAACTAGAAATTTAAAGCCAACGAACAGAATTACATGTTGATACCCAAAAGTTGTCTACATTATTTTCCTGCTTATTCGTCATGTACCCTAAGAATCCATCTTCCCAATAGCACGAGTAGGCAAAGGTCTCAGTATAATTTTAACACTCTGCATCATCGGAATAATTATCAGAGTTATTACAAATTTCTTTGTTATTTTTTTCTTTAGGACTCTTTCGTTTTTATCGATACTTGTTACCTGAAAAAAGATCGCGGGGATCAATTTGCCCGCTCCAAGTTTGACCATCATACTCCAATATAATTGAATTTATTGTAAAACGTGCTAAAATAAGTTTTTACAAATACACAGACTTATTTTAGTTCAGAAATTAATGTGATAATATTGTGATATTTACTGTAAATTTGTAATAATAATACAGTGATAAACTTATAATTTCAGTAATTGCACATTTAACTGAAGCACGTTTTTAAAAAGCTCGGCTCAGATTTCCAGTTTTTAATTCGATTGAACACCTGCGAGATCATTTAGATCAAAAAGGTCGAGACAAAATTATCAACTTAAACAACCTCGATGTCCCAAATAAAGTTAACGAAAAAAAAAAAAAAACCACATTAGATCAAGAAAGAAAGGAAATCCAACAAAATATTGAACTTTTTATTGTAAACATAAATGTAAATAACTAGATAAACTGTATACGTTGAACTTAAGTGATGCAGTGGTAAACACAAAATGATGCTGTAACGAATTAATTTTATGTCACTGGATGAAAGAATTAGTTTTGTTTCAAATAATTGGGATCGTTTTTCCCCACAGAGTCATTTTGCACTACCTTTTTCTAACTAAAGATTATAATTATCGAATGCTGGCTGCAATTTAAAACGAAATATATAGGAAAAAAAGAAGAACTTTGTGTTTTTATTATTTTAAAAAATAAGAAAAAACGAAAGTTTTTCAAGTGGCCGAAAACGAATTAATTTTTTGGAAACAAACGCTAGATATACTTGATGAGTATATCCACCAAAACTGGATATACTCATCAAGTATATCCAGTTTTGGTGGTCCTTATCAAGTATATTCAGTTTTTAAACTCCATTCACAAAGCGTTGAAGGAACAGAATTTGTAAGTTGGAAAAATAATGCTGTACCTAGAATCTCATTTTGTTTGAATAAAATCTCCAAGTGAGTACTATTATTGTTTATTATTATACGTAAATAAAGCTTGTTTAGTAACTAAATATAACTAATCTGTTTGGTATGGTTTCTATTGAATCTAAACGTCATCATTTCTGTGAGTTTCACTGTTTTACTATCATATCTTTTGTAAATTGTAGTATTAGAAAATGTAATATCTGATTTTTTTCACCTATAAGAGCAGGTTAAGATATTATTTTATCTGTAGGTGCAGGTTACCTGATAATAGTTCCAATAAATTTCGAAGTTTTATGCTTAAAATACAATATTTTTATTATTTTTAGCAAGTTAAGGGTCTTTAAAATAGATTTTAAAAAATTAGCAATTAAATGTGATAAAGTTCAGAGAATTTGCACAGCTGCTGCGGTATGTAAATCACCATTTCACTAGTGGACAAGAAAAAATCTTTCAAGAAAAAAAAAAACCCAACAAAAAAGGCTTAAATTCATATGATAAAATTAATATAGGACAATTTTGATAGAAATGCATATGATTTTATTGTATATTGCATATAATAAAAAGAAATTAGGATTTGTGAAGTATTTTTCAAGAGGCCATCCTTTGTTTCTTATGATTTCTGCGCATCTAGAAGGCATACTATCTACAAGTCTTTTTATCAAGTCATTTGGCAAAGCACTCCAATTTTCTTTTGTTTTGCTTGATTATATATTTTATACTTAAAATCAAGAAAAAATGTTAGTTTGGCTTTTTTTTTTTTGCATCCCCACTGTACATCATGGATTGCTGCTTGTGCCCACTCATTGTGAGTGCCTTCTACTTCAATGATCTTAAAATCAATAACACTTCTTTCTCTACCATGAAGGAATTGGAGTAAAAAGGCCAAATTCATTTCTTTGGACCTACCCAAAAAAATTGTCTTCAATCAAAGAACTTCATGTTCTTTTCCGATAGATATGGGGCAAAAAATAGAAATTATACTTTAGTTTGATGCCGGTCTTGATATTGGACTTAATTATTTTAGAGATTCCATTAAAGTTTTCCTATTCTACTTTATTCATTCTTGCCTAGCGACAGAGATTTTTCTGTTTTAAAAAAATAAGTTTTTTAAAAGAAAAAAAAAATTTGCACGATTGAAAAAAATAATACTGAACAAAAAAAAAAAGCTCCTTAAAAAAAAAGGGCAAAAAATTTGAGCTTTTTATGCTAGAAACTAAGTATCGACAAAAACATTTCATCTCAAAAGCAATAAAACGAAGTTTATTGAGCTCCTAAGTGCATTGGCTTATCCTAATTAGCTTCTTGCGATAAAAAAACAAAAATAAAAGATGACGTCTAGAAACTATAAGCGTTACTACTTCCAGATGAGTTTAAGTTCTTCATAACCCTAAAACATTGCATGTCTTTAAAAGACATGCGATGTTTTTCTTAACTTCTAATGAATTAGAAGTTAAAGATGTAGAAAAGTATTAAAAATGAAAAAACGTGTTCAAGCATTTTTTGTTTATCTTTTTTCAGTTAAAGGTTCAGCACCCACGAAGGTATCCCAATTTAAAAAAAAAAAAAAAAAAAAAAAAGAATATATGTTCTTTTCTACATGGTAATACATAAAAAAATACTAAGCCCCTTCCCATTTCTAAAATTTAAAAAGGTACGACCCACGCCACAAATGCATGTAGTACAATTTACGTTATGTTATTTACCTGTTCACCGGTGTTTTTCACGTTGGAAGGTTGAAAAAAAAGGTGAGAACCTTATCAAAAATTTGATGCGAAACAACATAATTTTAATTCATAAATAAACTAAAAGCCCTCGTAAAAAAAGTCTCAAAATTTCATAAAAGGATTTTTTTTGGAGATTCAATAGTTTAAAAAAAAAGAAAATTAAAATACAAAAAAATTGATTAAAAAAAAAAAGAACAAAAATGAAGATTGCAAAATAAATAAAATATAATTTCAAATATTATATCCTCAATCATACGAAATTTTAAAGTGAAACTATATAAAATTAAGCCAACTTTTAAAAAAAAAACAGAATTTCATTATTAATATAAGTTTTGTGCGTATTTGGCTAAGTGCATCGTTTTAAAAAAACCAATCGTGTTTGAAGGATATTCAGTGACTTTCCTCGTGCCCTTTCGGGTAATCGTAGGTTTTGGGAAAAAAGGAAATATAGTTAGGATTATATATAATTGATTTAACTAACTTTCGTTTGTCGTGTGGCTCAGGGATCATAGTAGCTACCCCTTGTTTATATGCTAGATCAGCAACTTTAAGCGCAATTTCGAACGACACCTCTTTGATTTTTTTCAAAGGCGGATACATCCGGCCTTCGGCGATATCTTGATCTGTTACCTGCTCTGACAGTGCCTAAAAATAAAAAATAACAATTTTAGTGATTTATTTGACGCAATCTGATGCGTCATTAAGTAATTTGATGAGTCATTAAGTAATCTGATGCGACATTAACTAATCCGATGCGTCATTAAGTAATATGATCTTCAAAGTACAATACTTTGAAGGTTTTTTTTAAAAAATCGAACAAAATAAAAAATCCTAAATAAACGAAAATAAAAAACAACCTGAGCAGCAGCTAAAAACATCTCTTCGGTGATAATTCGAGATCCAGTAGCGATTACTCCTAATGCTAAACCTGGGAAGATGTATACATTGTTTCCTTGACCAGTGTAAAATGTTCGCCCATCTTTCAAAGTTACGGGACCAAATGGACTGCCACTTGCAAATAAACATTTACCCTACAGATTGGAAATGTAATTTAAAGTTCGGTTTTCACCAAAATGAAGCACATTAAATCTAGATATAGAAAGAATTTGTTCAACTTATTTTTCTTTTTAAATTTAAATCATATTATAATTCAGATTTAAAGCAATGTTAATGAGATAATTCAGATTTAAAGGGATATTAAAGAGATAATTTTACAAATTTAAAGAGATATTAATGAGATAATTTTACAGATTTAAAGCAATATTAATGAGATAATTGTACAGATAAGTAGTAAAGAAATCACATGTATCAAGATGTTTTTATTGGTTTTTAGTAAAGCAAACAATGCCACCTACTAGCGTGATTTAATACAATTTAAATTTTGATGAAAGACGAGTTTGAAAAAAAGAGTATCTTGAAATAATATAATAAAGCAATATTAAATTAATAGCTATTAATAAAAATATTAATGATAACAAAAAACTAAATAAATAGCATATACTTGTAAATTGTATAAAAAATGCAAAAAATAACATACATTTGTCCAGGTAAAGGCTTCCTCAGCTGTGCACTCAGCATGGGTGGTAGGATTGCTTAGTGCAAAAATTATTGGTCTGTTGCAGTTTGCAACCATCTGTTTACAAATAGTTTCTGTAAAAGCTCTTCCAAAACCAGCAACACCTAAAAAATTTTAATTCTTTACAGATGGTATTCTAAGATGAACCTTATGATGTTAAGACAGTATCAATAAAGATGCATACCTATTATGGCAGTAGGTTTCAGTTCTTTGACAACTTGCTCAAAGTTGTTCGAAAATTCTGCATCATGAGCAAATAATGCTCTTTCGGGAGTTAAATCCCCAACTGTGCGATTCTACAATTGAAAAAATATTGGTGAAAGCAAGCAACAGGGGTAATGTAAAAATGGATGAACATGAAATGTAAAAACAAAAAAAGTAACAACAACTTTAGGTGCTTTAAAGTCAATTTTATGACCATCACAATCATCATTATGATGATCATGAATATCATGATCATGAAAGTTTCATATATGCATACTTTAGTCACCAATCCATCTTTGTCAAACATCCAAATATGTGATTTAGCTTTTTCTTCTGTTAACCCTTCATTTAACAAAGCCTTCACAAGAAGATGTGCTATTCCGCAAGCAGCCTGTGAAATAGAACAATCAATTTTGAGACAGAATAGTTTAAAAAAAAGCAAAAAAAAAAGATTCATCAAAATTTTTTTTAAAAAACATTTCTCTACTTATGTAAATTTCAAAGTACTCTCATTCACAACTTTTGTAAATATGATTTTTTGCAAATGCTTAGAAAAAAACAAAAAATGCAATAAAAAAAGAAAATGCAAAAGGTTTTGATTAACTTCTGTTAAATTCTCGTTAAACTACTTTTGATAGTTATTTCATAAATGTCTTTAGGGGGAAACAAAAAGTACAAATATTTCTATGAGTTTAGTCACTGTTATGGTTTTTTATGAGTGTTGAAACTTAAGGTACAAAGAAATTGATTTAAAAAGCAGTAATCAAAGTAACAAAGATAAAAGGTCAAAAGTATGATAGATAAAGGTGTGAATGATGGCTGATCCTAATAAATAAATACAGCAAAAAGATTATGATTTGCTAAGAATTATATCACAAATACTATAAAACTTTTTACATGAGTCCATAAGGCCCAAAAAATCCATGAATGCGAGAATACTCTTACATCTTATCAAGTAAGGGCCATTGTTGGAACTTACAAGATGCTTTAATAATGGCTGTAAGAATTTTCTTCAAGTACAGTAAGAAACATTAAAAAAAAACACACACAAAAAAAAGGTCTATATGCAGCCATTTGCAAACTGATGCTGACTCCTAAAGATGCAAAATCCAAGTTAAATGCAATTTTTGTTGTGATAGTTAACTAAGCTTAATCTAATTTTTTTTTTTTTTTTTAATTCCATAGAAATCCATTAATTAGTAAGAAGTAATTTAGTTTAAAGACATTAAGATTGAAAAAACATTTTTGTGTGCAACTTTTACTATGCTAATGATCAAAAAATTGATTTAATAATGCAAATACTTTTAGCAAAAACTTTAGAATGAATATCTGACCTTTGACTGAAAAAAAAATTAACTTCAAAAATAAAAGGATCCATCTTTTAGTAAATTATGTAAACTCAAAATGAAATAAAATTTTATATTTGTTTAAATTGTAATTTTTTAACAAAACAGTTGCTTCTTACTTTCCTTACAAAAAAAAATGGACACGAGACTCTTTTGTTGGGTTTTTAAATACAAAATCTACAAAATTAAAATTACAGAAGTTGTTTAACTTACACCACCGGCGCCAAAAAAGAGAAAGGTATGCTCTGTTAATTTCATGCCGCTTGCTTTTAAGCTTGCCAGCAACCCTCCTAGAGCCACAGCTGCTGTACCTTATGACAAAACAAAAAAAATTGTTGTCATTTTATGTTTTAACCTTTGGGCTTGATGTTTGATTAAAGTAGTTTTTTTGTCTGGTTTTGTACATCAACCCTTTCTTAAACCCTAAAAAAGGTTTTGTAAACTGCTTTTTTCAAAATTTGCACACAAAATGCTTTTTAAAACATGTTAAACTTCATGCTAAAAACTTACCATATATTCAACACATCACAAAATTCACAAATTTATAGTAAACTACATAAAAAATTCTTGTAGGCTTAAAAATATATTCAACTCAATTTCTTTGTTAAAAAAAAATAGGGTTTCTGGAGTTAAATCATTTTTTTCTTAAATGATACCATTTATTTCTTTGATTTTTTTTTTTTTCATATTTAAAAATAATAGTCACATTTATTTAGATAAATATAAAATTTATAGTTAAAAATGGTATACCATCTAAACATCATCACCCCTGCCCAACTTACCCCCACTGGTTTTTACTTTATCATATTAAAAAAAAAAAAAAAATAGGAAACTGTTTTTAGAATCTTCAACCAATTGACTAAATTTAAAAAAAAACAATATATACCTTGAATATCATCATTAAAAGTGCACATTTTATGTCTGTAACGCTCCAAAAGACGAAATGAATTGTGGCTTCCAAAGTCTTCATATTGAATCAAAACATTTGGTCCAAATCTTAACAAATAAATTTTAACGCTTTCTGAACTTTTTCTACATGTTGAAAACATATTTAAAAAGTTTTCTCTAATAAGAGCATAAAATTCAAAGAGTTTTAAAAATTGTTTTACAACTTTTTAAACCTTGTGAATAAAAACTATCAGGTTTAGTATAGTTCCAGCTGAAAACGAAGCTGAAAAATCTTGTTTCAGCAATCTTCTACATGGTCATAAAAAGGTTCATAAAAAAGGTTTAAAAGCTTTGACTGGTTTTGGTTTCACTCAAACTTTGGTTTTTTACTGAACCAAAATTTTGTTACTTTGGATTCAGCTAAAATTTTGGTCACTTACTATTTATGTTTAAAAAAAAATGAAGGAAGGTTAAAATAAACCAAACCTTTGGCGCAGAGCATGAATTATTTCATCAATTAATTGATCATAAAGTTTTGAGTTGTCTCTTTTTTGTCTCAAACCAATATATAGCGGGTCCTCCAAAAGTTTCTATAACAGATTTATTAACAAACCAATTTTAAAAACTCAGTTATAAAAATCCTAATAAAAATACAATATTATAATAAAAAAAATATTTAATAAAAGTATTTAATAACCAAATAAAAAAAAAAGAAAATAAAAACCAAATAGCCACTACTTACTGTATTATTAGTTCCTACATCAATCATTATTGGAAGACAAGCAGAAGGATGAATACCTCCACATGCAGTATACAATGCAAGTTTTCCAATAGGTATTCCCATTCCATTGCAACCTAAATCTCCCAATCCTAGAATTCTTTCTCCATCTGTCATAACCACAGCCTGTAACCAAGAAAGCAAAAACTAATGTCAATTTTATCTAAATGAATAATACTATGACAGGTGTCATCCATTATTAATTAATGCATTCACATTAAACAAAAGTTCAAAAAAACATCACAAAGAAAGGACACTTTTTATGTGTAAATGAAAATCACAGTTATACTTAAAGAGACTTCGTCATAAAAATTCACGATAGTAATAGTTACCATACAGCTCTGTGACTAAATTTTGAGCATTTTTTTATTTTTTAACAACGTATGTAAAATAATTTATAAACAATAAAACTAGTGATACCTGCACTCTCCTTTCTGGCCAGTTGGAAATAATATCATAAATGTGACCAATGTCATGAATAGTGATGAACAGACCTCTAAGGATAAAAACATGAGACAGGATTAACTCAAATCTTTAGAAAATAAAACAATAAAATAATTAAATACTTTAGTTTTACAAGAAAAAAGAAAAAAGGAATACGAAGACTTTTTTTATGTAAAAAGATGTAAAAAGGTGTGTATATAGAAATGTAATAAGATTTAAAGAGATTCTTTAATTTTTTATTTTAGATTTTTATATTTATAAAAGCTTCCATTTTAAAGATTCAATTCAAATATAAAAAAGTTTTGCAATGCTGCTATAAGCTTCATGTTTAAAAGAGATAAAAACTAAGCAACTGAAGAAAGCCTAAAAAAATATATATATTTTGTTAGATTTGGTTAAATGGATTTTTAAAGTATAAAATATATGCATTATATATGCAAAATATAGCATATATATGCATTATATATATGCATAATATAGCATATATGCTTTTTTTTAGATTTGGTGATATGGATTTTCTTAGATTAGGTTGTATGGAATTTTTTGACAAACAATTAAATTTGTTTCTAATAACATTATAGAACTTTTTAGATGAAGGTACTTTTTGACCTTGGTATCCTTATACAATAATAATGATTTAGCTTGAAAGCATGAAGTTATTGAAAATATATGTAGAATAGATAATTTGTATAAAATAAACATACAAAAACTTAAAGTTATATATATAAATTTTTTTTAAAAAGGTAAAAAACCATTTAAAATAGATCTCACCTTGGATCTCGAAATATTAAGCCATATTGTTGACAAGCTTGCCCTACTGTTGGAGTATAAACAATAGGTGTCAATTCATCTACATTTTCCATTAATAGCTGATAAAACAGTCTCTCATTTCTTGACAGTATCTGAGTTAAAAGGATATATTTTTGTAAATCAGTCTGAAGTGCCCTAATTTGTGTCATAGCTCTATCCATTTGCAACTTTTGACTATTAACTGCAGGAGGTAACAATCCATGAATACCAAGAATTTGCCTCTCAGCAATGGTAAATGCTGTGCTCTAAAATAACAAACTACCAGTGGCTATATTGCTTTTTATAAACAGTTTTACTTATATTAGGATGCTATAGGAACTTTTCAGTTGTCATCTCAGGTTGTCTTTCAGTCATCTTTTTGAGTGTTGAGTTAGGGGTTCTACTAAGGTAATTTTTTTAAAGAGATTTATAGCAATATGTGAAAATGAATGGAAGCAAATTGAGATAGTTTTATAGCAGTATTGATAGGCTCCTTGATAAATTTTACATTTTAATCATATTAAAATGTTTGAGCCTAAAAATCTAGAAACTGATGTGCCTAGAAACAAGTAAAAAGAATTTCTAGTTAAACTTTTAAAACTCTGTAGAGATATTTTAAATTTTCTATTTTAAAGGATTCCAAATCTACTTACTTAGTAAGGTGTTCTACACAAAGAAAAATATAAACATAGGGGAAATAATCAATTAAATTTTTGTTTTCTTTAACTATAATTGAAAATTAGTACTTTTTAACAAGAAATTAATTAAGACTGTATATTTAAATTTTACAGATACTTTAATTAAAATAAATATTATGATTAAATGTATTGATAATAACTATTTATTGCATGATATGCATTGAATACTCTCCTTCACCTCTGAATGCCATTTCTAAAATGATCCAAGAATCTCATGCACTTTTACTTAGTAGGGTGAGTAAAGATTTCAAACTTTCGTTTTTCAGGCCCACTCTAATATATAAATATATATAGTTTATATTTAATTGAACAACAGTTATAGTTGCAATTACACATGTGTATTAGCTTTCTGTTCAAACTAACATTAACTTTATAACTTTGTAATATAAAAACAAGCAGACCAAAGATTAACATTTTCAGATACCTTAAGGAACACATGAGTTAGTAATCATCAAAAAGCCAAAAGAATAATACATATTTGTAATATTGCTGTCAATATTTTATTGTATACACATTTATGTATATTTATAGTATTGTTGTCAATGGTTTTATACATACTTTACACTTTTATGTATGTATATAAGTTAATATGAATGTGTGTAAGTGTGTATGTATATATGCATAAAATCATATTATATAACTTTTGATAAACTGAGGTATACCTTGTTAAGCTTTGGATTTCTCAAAATATCAAAACCTTTTATAGATGGAATTTTACTGGCATGAACTATCCCATCCTCTGTTATTTGATAATCTTTAGCAGTTGGAATAGGTGTATTCCACCCTTCTTCAACATTAATATCATTATCTGTGCCAGTATTACAAAACCTTAACGTTACTTTAGGGGAAACATCAGGCAGATAAGTTGTAGTGTTCAGTAACCGTCGAAAT
Organism: Hydra viridissima; assembly: GCF_058129835.1. NCBI lineage: Eukaryota > Metazoa > Cnidaria > Hydrozoa > Anthoathecata > Hydridae > Hydra > Hydra viridissima. The sequence continues at coordinate 2,919,579 of NW_028324302.1, forward strand.
CTAAGGCCGGAATTAAGGAAAGTAATCCTGTTCATATTCACTAATCCAACAAAAAAAGAAAGAGCTTAAAAAAAGAACACGCTGGTATGCAAAGTCAAAATAGTACTTTATATCATGCTTTTGTAACAAAATCAATAGATATATTAGTAATTATATACTAAGTATTCGTTTGTTTATCTGATCTATTTATTTTTAAAATTGACGACACGTAACAATTTGTAAACTGACCGATAAACGAATTTGGGAAAAAACATATACGGAACGCCGTCTCATGAAATATTAAAAACCCACCATCATCATACATGCCGAACAAATAAAAAATATACAAAAATTTTCCTGCATAGCCTAGATTTGGAGAAATAAAAGTTTGTAAATAAACATAGAACAAGGATATATATAAATATATATATGTATACAATATGTGTATGTATACATATGTATATATATACACACATATATTGTATATATATGTATACATATGCATATACATATATATATATATATATATATATATATATATATATATATATATATATATATATATATATATATATATATATATACACCCACATATGTATGGTTTATTTACAAACTTGTATTTCTCACAGGTTTTTTACATCCTCATTATTTGTTACATACATAACTATTACATAACATAAATGATGTGATGTACAAAACTTTGATCCATTAAGAAGTAGAGACCTTCAATTACGCACGTCACTTATAATCTATTTTTAAAGTTTCTCTTTGAACACAAAGTTTTATAGTAAATTTTAAGTTTTTTGTTAACAAAACATCATAAATTTTTGAGCGCAATTCTGTTTCTTAAAATCCTATGAATCCAACTATTGCGATATTATAAATTTATATTTTTATTTAAAGATTGGAGTTGAATTGATCTCTATAATAAAACTTATAAATACGAAATTCTTGATCAAATACAATAGAAAGGAGATATATTAACACACGCGCGCTCACATGTCGCATAGAGATATTTACTTGTGCATTCAGTTTTATGTAATGCCCATATTCATATCAAGAATCTTATGTAATATTGAAGAATCTTGGCAAAAATATTTGACAAACATAAAAGGCGAATTTATCAGTTTTTGTTAAGTAGTTTTTCTATCCTGATGTTTACACAAGCTCACTAGTTGTTCTGAAATTAAGTTTATATTGTATTATATTAAGTTTATATACTTTATATGCTCTGAATTCTTTCTGAAAAACATCTACCTAATTCTTTGTACAAATATTCCATGTCTTTCAATAATAAAATCGACTTTTAAACTCGGTTTTGTCGAAATCGTTAGTTTATACCCCCCCCCCTCCTCCTTTCCGACTTGTTTCGCTCGATTACATTAGTCAACAAGCCTTACTACTATGACTTGCCGATTCTGGCGCATTGACATTTTTTTATATGCATTGACAGTTTTCAAGACACAATATCGATTCTGGCGCATTGACATTTTTTTATATGCATTGACAGTTTTCAAGACACAATATCGATTCTGGCGCATTGACATTTTTTTATATGCATTGACAGTTTTCAAGACACAATATCGATTCTGGCGCATTGACATTTCTTAATACTACATTGATACTTTCTATACTTAAGGAAATTCAAGATGGCGTCGTGTTTTTAATTTTCTGTCATCATGAATTCTGTCGCATTGCTATTTGTTTTGTTGACTTACCTTTTTTTTGTCTCGTTGATAATCTTTCTGCACTCTGCGATCAAGCTTTTTGACTTACCTGAAATTTCTTTGTTTTCCTCGATAATCTTTCTGCACTCTGCGATCAAGCTTTTTGCATCTGTCTCTACCTCGTGTTCTGAGCCAAAGAGTTGATCATAGTCCATAAAATTAAAACAAGGTTTATAATTAAAAGGTGGGTGTGAATTTCCATCCGAGTTTTTCAAACAGATGAGAGCAAATGTCGTCGTAAAATCGTTTCTTGTCGATGGTTTTTAAAACTGAAAAATCTTCCAGGCGACACGGGTGACTTCTATTTTGGAGCAGCTGAAACAAAATGTACTGCACGTTCATGAAACTTTTTCTTTTCAATTCTTTTGGCTTGTCTTTTCCGTACACCAGATCGTATAAGAAAGACAATTCCTTAAAATCTTTGATCAACTGCTCCTCCAGATATTCTATATCGTCCCGTTTACCGACGAGCACGTAATAGATGTAGTTGGCGTTTTCATACTGATTAGTATAGTTGAGTTGTTTTAAAAAGATTAAAATGTGTTCTTTGGTGATGCGAGAATATTTTACATTGGTGTTTTCAGAATCAATCAGCAAGTTGAGCGCCTTGAATTTTTTCTCCAATTTTTCAAAGACTTCTTCAGGAATCTTGCAATTTTGTTTGCCTTGATATTGTTTTATGCACTCTTGAAAATGAATGATGCGCGAGTAAGTGTACTTGTTCACCGAATTGGATCGGTCGTAGTCTTTATATGAGACAGTTGTTTGTAACATTTCTTGTTGTTCTGAACACAAGAGACAGAATTTTTTATTGCTGTCGTCCATTTCAAACTGGCTCGGATCATCGTTGATGCAAAATTTACATTTGGTATGCAAGACAATTTTTTGAGCAATTTTAATATCAGTCCACTGTCGTTGAGAAAGCGTTTCTTCTGCAATGGTAAAATATTGACGTTGAAGCTGGTTTTTTTCTTCGTCAAATTTAGCGCGGTCTTCAAACGAAAGCTGCGTCTGTAAAATGTCTTGATATCGCTGGATGAGGTGATTTGTCTTGGCGATAAACGTTATTTTTTCAGTCTTGCGTTTATCCAACTCGTCTTTAGTCTCCATCAGATGCTTAATAGCTTCATCTGACAGATTGTGCCTGTTTTCCAAAAGAAGAAATATGGATTTTAAGTGCGCTATATCGTCAATGTTATCCTTGTCAAACTTTTCCATAATTTTTGTGTTTAATAAGACAATGCTCATTTTTTAAATGAGAGCGAGTTCATTATTTTAGTTCGTCATCGTATTTGTTCTATTACTGTTGACGATAGTGACGTATATATTGTGAAGATGCAAATTTTATATATCTGAAAAATATATAAAATAGTTTTTTCTTTGTACAATTTACAAGAGTTTATTCATAGAATAGCACCTAAAAAGGGAATGCTATTAAAGGGTGAGTTAGGTCCGAGCAATAAGCCAGATCCAATAGATTGATAGTCTTTTCCATTTTTAACAAAGAGTCCTTCACCAATAGTAGGTTTCACCCAAGGTCTTAAAAAGACTCCTGATCCTGCAGCAGTCATTTTCATTCCACTTCCATTCTTTTTCAAGTAAACGATTCCTCTTCCTGCAATTTTATCAACCATAGCAGAGCCAGCAGAAGAGCCTACTCCTGCTAACAATCCAGTAGCGAGAGCAGGAACTACTCTTGTAGCAAGTGTGCTGCCTAACATACCTAGTAACGGCAGAAGAGCTCCGATAAATCCACCTTCAATGGTTGAGTTGTGCGCAAGTTGTCTTTTGCTCAGTTTGAGTGTGACTCCTTTACCAGCTTCATACGCTTTTGTAATTTTGTTCAATTGCGCATGAGTGATAGCGAGAATATGTTCACCGTTCAAGTCTTGATGAGATAGTCTTATATTGACATCAGTCTTGTCTTGAATCGCTTTTTTTATTTTGTCAGATTGACTTTGTGAAATGTTTAATTTTACTTTTTGGTAACTCATTTTTTAAATAAAAGAAAAAAATTATCGTTGAACAGCGCTGCTCGTAAAAAGATCTTGAAGAATAGATGTTATTCTTTCTCTCACGTGAAATCGGAGGATAATGTCTTCACCTCTAAAGTCGATCAAGTTACCGTTTTGATCTAAAATTCTTGTTTCCATTCTTGAAATTCTACCCACCACGATAGGTAGGTATATCAAGTGGAAAGGTTTTTCGCTAATTTTGTAGCCTGGAGGAGTGTCAGGATGAAAAGAGTAAATGTCAGATGTTCTTTTTCCGTTATCATAAGATGCTCCGATCGCATCGTTTGTGATTCTGATGATGGTCACATTGTCTATTCTCGAAAGTGCTTCAGACTCGTAATAGTCAATATAACTTGTGACTTTATCCGGATTAGCCGGATCTTCTTTTTTCTCTACATAGGTATATTCTGCTTTATTAAATCCAAGAACAGGAGCTAAACTGTTATTCACGTTGAAATCCACCCAATATTTTGTTGTAGATCCAGGTTTTCCAAATTTCAGCGTAGATCTTAAAGTGGTTAGGTTTGCACCGATAACAACACCATCCTTTCTATACAAGGTTCCAACTTGTTTTTCCATTTCCTTCTGAAGATAATCATTAATCTCGCTAATTTCATACGCTCCTTCTTCGATGTAAATGGTGTAGCTGTTTGAACCGGCGTTGGGACTGTATCTGAAAACATTATTTGTCGAATTGATGTTGGTATAGCTGTGAATAGTGTCAAAGCCAACAAGAGCCATTTCATACTTTTTATTAGGATCAAATTCAATGGGGTTGTCAAACTCGGTTTGGATGACGCTGTTTCTTATGGTTGGAGTTTCTTTTTTTGCTTTTGTAAGGAGATAAAATCCGCTCATCTTTTTATATAGAGTTGGGAAAATAAAAATTGTCGAATCCGCTTCGATATTTCCCACAATCCTTTTTAGAGGATAAATCAATGACGGCGAATCCGTGAGGTTGTGACCAACAATATTTACAAAACTTTTTAAACTCTTCTATTTTCATATCGCTTGAAACATGATCTTGATAAATGTGGTTTATGTTTTTAAAGTCTTGAGGAAACAAGCAAATGAAATTAGCATTTTCTCGAATGGTTTGTCTAGGCAGCATAAAATAGTTTTGAGCGAGGTAAAAGCAGTCAACGTTAGAATGTCTTCCTCGGATGTAATATTTTTCACACTTGTTTTGTTTAGTCAATTGCAAATCGTCAAAGATCATTAAATTGTTTTTGGATGAATCAAGATCTTCAGGATTAGGCACATCGTCAGCCGTTTCGAAAAATTGGCATTCCATATCCTCTGTGTTATCCCATTTTTTTGAAATTTCATTAATAACGCATTCAGGGCTTACGTTTAATTCCTCAATTTTGTTTTGAATGTTAAACAAATTAAGAATAACTTCCTTTGGCAATTTCTTCTCGAACGAGTTTTTGAGTATTTTATATTCCGGTTGAAAAAGAGATTTTCCAAAGACTTGCAAATGGTTATAATCCAACCATCCAGGTCTGAGCAATAAATTGAGTAGCAACGTTGTTTTTCCACATCCGGATTTCCCAATAATGATTCCGCGTATACTTCTAGGCAAAAGCTTGTTGTTTTTCCTTTTGCTTTTATTTACATTCCATGACAAATCAATCACTTCCATTTTTTATTATGTTGAATAAAAAAAAATGTATTGTGTCAAATGCAAAAGAATAACAGAAACGAACAACATATACCATTCTATAAGCAAAAGCAATAGAAATATGCTTAAAGGAACTTGTGCTGTCTGCGGAAGAGGTAAATGCAAGTTTGTTTCTGCGAATGAAGTCAATGGAGGAGACTTGGTGGAATCGATCAACAATTTTTCAAAAAAAATAAAGCTTCCATGGGCAAAGTTTCCAGGAGAAATGCACATTCCAGGGATGAATTTTGCAGGACCAGGAACCAATTTAGACAAAAGACTCACATCCACCGATATGTATCAAGATTGGAGCAAACCAGTAGATCGAGTGGACAATGCAGCATACCATCACGATTTAGCTTATAAATATTTAAACGACGTTAAAAGCAGAAATGTAGCAGATCAAATGATGCTTGAAGAAATGAACTCCATTCCAAACCCCACTCAAAAAGAGATTAACGAAAGAAAACTGATCACTCCCATCATCAAAGCCAAAGCTAAATTCGGATTAGGTCTAAAAAAAAAGCACCGGAGAACCTGAAATGGACGGATCAACTTGCAAACGAGCTTCATAAACCAGCCATTCGTCATTTTAAAAGAAGAAAAGTGTTTGTTAACGACATGGATGAAATATGGGCTGCAGATTTGGTTGACATGAAATCGTTTTCAAAATTCAACAACGGCGTAAAATATTTGCTCATGGTGATCGACGTGTTTTCAAAGTATGGATGGATCGTTCCGTTAAAGAGTAAAACTGGAGTTGATGTAGCTAACGCTCTAAGAAAAATATTTGAGGAGAGAAAGTGTACAAAGATGTGGGTGGATAAAGGTAAAGAGTTTTATAACAAGCATGTACAAGCTCTAGGTGTGCAATTATACTCCACTGAAAACGAGGAAAAAAGTTCTGTTGTCGAGCGATGGAATAGAACGATGAAAGAGAGAATGTTTAAATATTTTTCAGCCAACAACACCAATAAATACATTGACGTATTAGATGAAATGGTGAAAAATTACAACAACACAAAGCACTCTTCCATCAAAATGACTCCAGTGGAAGCTAGCGATGAAAAGAATAAAGGTAGGGTATGGTGGAACCTGTATGGAAAGGATCAAACATTACCAGCAAAACCAAAATTTTCAATGGATGACAAAGTGAGGATCGTAAAAAAGAAGTCTCATTTTGAAAAGGGGTATACGCCGAGATGGACTGAAGAGGTTTTTACCGTGACAAATGTTCAGCATACGAATCCACCTACGTATAAAATCGCTGATGCTAACAATGAAGAAATACAAGGTACATTTTATGAACAAGAAATGCAAAAGACGCAACAAGACATATTCAGAATTGAAAAAGTCATTCGAAAGCAAAAGAACAGATCACTAGTCAAATGGCTAGGATATCCAGACTCTTTTAACTCTTGGGTGAACAATAAAGAAGTGATTTCTATGAAAAAAAAAGATCTAAAAAATCGTAGATTTTCATTATTCCGAAAAACGAGTTAAATAATTTTCTTTTCTATATAAAAGAAATGAGTTTTATTACAATTGAAAGTTTTGATGAGAGTAAATTATCAGTCGGAGAAATTTACTCAGCGACCAAACCAGTAACTTATCAAAAAATACCATTAAAATATTCTTATTCCAATGGCGACGCTCCTCTTGTATTACGATCTCCCATCTTATTTTCGTATGGTGTATGCGAGAATAAAGAACCAGCAACACAAAAATTGACTGGTTATTCCATGTCTTTTGTCTGCTTTGATGCTAAAAAGGGAAAGACAGAAGAAGAAGCAAAGTTTATTAACATGATGGAAAAGATTACTTTGTTCATTAGAGGTGAAGTAGATAAATTGTCAACCAAACTTAAAAAAGGAGGAAGAAAAAAGCAAATTAATTCAGAAGAATTGAGTATTTTAAAATATAAAGCTGAGCATCCTGAAGCAGCACCAGTCTTTTATGCAAAGACGTTTACTAAAAATGTGCAAGATGAAATACTCATTACTTCTTTATTCCATAGAAAGAAAACAAATCTTGATATACAAAATGGAGTTAAAGGAGAACGCAGTAATAGAAATTTGGTCAAATGCTCTGGACATGATTTTATCAACCAAAGATGTTATGCTATTGGAGGACTTAGAATTGAGGGGGTATATATTGGTCCTTCGATTGTGTCTATTCAAGTTAAACTGGTGGAGGCTGTCATCGTAAAAAATGCGTCTTTACCTCATAGCATGATGCTGTGTGAAAACTTGGATTTAGAGGTGAAAGAATCAGATGAAATAGAGCAGGATTAAAAAAATTTTTTTTAGATTCTTTGAATACATAGAATTTCACATGTGAAATTTTTAAAATTTTTCTGAATTTTAAAAAATGATCAACGTTGAAGGGATTGTACTACCGAACAAACCTCTTACCAACTTTCAATTAATAGAGGCTGCAAAAAAGCTTAAAATTAAAAACTTTAGAGGTGTTTTTGTGAGGGATGAATTGCCAGAAAAGACAAGAGTAAAAGAATGTGGCATTACCAATACGGGAGATTCGAGCACAGATGGATTTCATTGGGTCTGCTGGTATAAAGACGGAGACAAAAAATACAGTTTTGACTCTTATGCTCAACCTCCTCTTGTCGAGCTAGTTCATTATTTGAAAAGCCCTGTTTATTATAACAGCGAGAGAGTTCAATTTGGTGATACGTCTTATTGTGGTCACTTGTGTCTCTACGTCTTGAAAAAATTACAGGAAGGGGTGAACTTTCAAAGCGTTGTTAACACACTTTGGTGAAAAATTTTTTCCCTCATTAAAAAATGATTGACAAATTTGGAAGAACTGAATTAGGGAGGTATTTTTATGATCCTTATTCAGCAACAGCTATAACAGGTGATCTCTATGTCAGAACAGATGGAAACAGCACCATCACTGCAGATTTAGATTACAACTCTCATAAAATCATCAATTTGGGTGAACCTACCAACGCACACGATGCAGCTACGAAGAATTATGTAGATACGCATTCGTCAGGAGGAGGAACGGTGATTGGAACTACAGATTTGGATTTAAATTTTCACAAAGCCATCAATTTGAATGAGCCAACTAATTTGCATGACGCTGCCACCAAAAACTACGTTGACGTCAGCTCAAGTCAGTGTGTTAAAACAGACGGATCTAGCACCATCACTGGAATCATCGACATGAATTCACACAAACTGATCAATGTGAGCGATCCAACCAATTTAAAAGACGCAGCAACAAAAGGGTATGTAGACACCAAAGTCTCTTACAACGCTATTTCATACACCGACATCAACATGACAGCTCATAAACTAACTAATTTGGCTGAACCTACATCAGCTTCGGATTCAGCTACGAAGAATTATGTAGATACGCATTCGTCAGGTGGAACAGTCATAGGTACAGCAGATTTGGATTTGAACTCTCACAAATTGATCAACGTGACTGATCCAGTCAACGCGCAAGATGGAGCAACAAAGAATTATGTAGACTTGCTGTTGCAAAAATCAAGTCTGACCAGTGTCGTTCCAGGATCTAGTTTTACCAGTTTAGGTTTAAAGTCTCAGACAGTGGCAGCGTTAACCACTTCTCCTGTGTTTGCGTTTTCTGGAAAATCCGGAGTGCTGAGAAGATTGTGGCTGGCTTTATACAGTACCTCTGGCACAAATATTCCAGGTCAAGTTTTTATTCGAATCTTTACTGACGGAGAAATCAATGTAGGGAATTATGCAGAAACAACGGAAGGAATTGGAGTGGATCAAACAGGACTTGCTACCGATTTGCTTTTTTCACCATTGGGAGGAGCTTTTTACACCAATTCTTTGCAGGGATGCAACATGTTTAACACCACTTCCTTGGGAGGATATTTCACATTGGACATGCCTTTCAGAAACGACATCTCCATTCAACTCGTCAACAGAAATGCTACTGCCATCACGTATTGGATTCAACCGTTCATTTCCACACTTGCTTCCATTCCTGCGAGCATCCCTCTTTACAAGCTGTACTGCAGAACGTTTCGATATTTGAACACCACTTATGGCAGTGAATACGTTTTGCTGAACACCAGCGGGAAAGGAAATGGCGTGTCGTTGAAATACATCAGGATGCACATCATTGGAGCCTCTGGAAACTGGTGGGAATCAAGAGTTAGAATGTACGATGGGAATTTACCTCCAGGTAACAGCACTGTTCTCACTCCTTGGACACCGTACAACACCAACAATTACACGTATTTTCCAGGATATGACGGTGACAGCACATGCATCTTTTCCTCTTCTGGATTAGAAGATTTTTATTTGTCGTCATGGAACGGCTCAAATTTAACTTCCTTCAACAACAAATCGACTGGACTTTTGTATCAATCCACTTCATCCATCGGTTCCACCACCACCATCTCTTTTTACAGAAATTTTGGAGAAGCAGATTCTATGCCTACTGTCGCAGCTGGTAGAAGACTCGTTGTCACGCTCAACTCTGGTGATGCTCAAGTCGGTCAATCCGGAAGCTTTTACCTTCTTCTAGGACAGGCCTATTATTATGCATAAAAATCACTAGTGATTTCCATGAATCCGCAAACGGATCTAAAAATTCAAAGAATTTCCATGGATTCAAAGAATCTAATGTACAGATGAAAGAAAAAAAATGAATTTTGAGTTAAATAAATTTCTTTTCATATAAAAAATAACAATGAGTATGTCAGATAATGAATTTTTAGAAGATCTCTATGAAAGCGAAGACGATGATAGTTCTGATGATGATTATGTTGCTGAGGATAGGCCTTACTGGTATATGTTGGTTAACCCTGATGATGATGATGACCCTGAAGATCTCTATGAAAGCGAAGACGATGATAGTTCTGATGATGATTATGTTGTTGAGGATAGGCCTTACAATTGGCATATGTTGGTTGACCCTGAAGATGATGATCCAGAGGATATACCTAACAATAATATTGAAGCGAGTGCAAACAGAATACGTCCTCGCAAAAGACTTATATTAGTTGACCCTGATGATGATGATGACCCTGAAGATTTACCTTACAATGAATTACCGAGGGAAGAGAGACGTATCCAAGGAGGAAATTATGAAACGAGAGCAAACAGAATACGCGATGAGAGAGAAAGAAATCAAGAACATGATATTATCGAACGACGACGAAGAATTGAACGTCCTCCGTCTGAAATAATTATAACAGAGCCTACTGAACCTGGTGGAAAAATTAAAGTTAAACTTATTATAAGGAGACCGTCTGTAGTTGAAATTACATTAGAAGAAAAATTAACTCTTAAAAAACAAAAACGATATGAAATAATTGAAAGAGGACCAACAATAATATTTAATGGACGCAGACAATAATCATTTTATTCTTTATATGTGAGGAATAAAATGATGTATTATAAAAATTAATTTTTTTGTGATAATAAAAATGGAGAATCATGTGCATAAAAAAAATTTTTTTAATAACGATCGAAAGGCTCGTCATAAATCATATCTTTTTTTCGACAAGTATTTGAAGCATCCTCCTGTAAAAGTGGGAAGTAAGTATGAAATATTTGCTCAAAAAGACATCACATTAAATAAACTGAGTCATCAGAAAATAACTTTTATGTTTGGAATAAAGCTTAAAAGCGGATTAGCTTTAGTGAATTTGAGGGAAAGCCTAAAATCAAAACTGGATTATTTCAGTCACAGCATCATACTATCAGAGTCGACGGATAATGTGATCATGGAAATTTACAATAACAGCAAGTCAGATGCCATTATTAAAAAAGGGGAAAGTTTATGCTTTGTCAATTTCATTAATGAGTGAAAAAAAAATATTTTTTTCGTTTAATATAAAATGGAATACAATCACGATGCTAAATCTAACGCAAAAGCGCATGGACTTTATCCAGTTCTTCCAACAGCTCCTGCAGATGATGGAGGACACAATTACCGTCTTCAAAAAATAAGCGAAGTCCAAAAAGAGATGGACAACGAGAGGAAAAAGCGAGTTCATCTCAGCAAAAAGTATCATCGCGCTTTCAGAATCATTTCTTTTGTAGACTCTACGTTGCAAGCAGGTGGCGTTGCACTTGGAGTTGTTGGAATTGGAACTTTGAGCACCATCGCTGCTGCTCCTATTGCGATTGCGTGTGAAGGTGTGGCTATTGGAATGGGGTTTTTATCCATTGTAGGAGGACAAGTCAACAAAAAACTAGCATTAAAAGCGGAGAAGCATGAAAAGATTAAAGTGTTGGCAGAGTCGAAATTGAACACCATCAACAGTCACATTTCAAAGGCTTTAGTAGACAACATTGTGAGCGATTCAGAGTATGAATTGATTTTAGACGAGCTTCAAAAGTTTAAGAGTCTGATGAAAGAAATAAGAACTAAAACAAAAATCAACATTGACGAGATAACTAAAGAGTCGTTGATCCAAAAAGGAAGAGAAGACGCAATAAAAGCGTTCAACAAAATGTTTAAGAAAAATTAGATTTTTCAACGGATTCGCAAGCGAATCTAAGAAATCGTAGATTTCCATGGATCTGCACTCGGATCTAAAAAACTAATTTAAAAACATAATTAAGTCTACGTTTAAGTTTTTTTTTCTTGCGTTTTAAAAAATGTCCTTTTTTAAAATACAAGACCCTAACAAGAGGGATGAACTGGTGAAAGAATTTGTTGAAAGAAGAAAAAGAATCTATCAAGATAGTTTGAATGAGAATATTTATGATGCTAATCTTCAGACGGATTTGAGCAAGCTTTACAAGCCTCTGATTGAAAGCAATGAAAAGATGATCAAGAGCATTGAAGAAAGTCGCAATGAAAAATCACTTCCAAGTTTTGATGAGACAAATCATTTAGGAGACATTTCATCCGTTTATTTAAATAGGTATAATAAGCGTTTTGTAAAAAGTTCTAAAAAAAGAGCTTATGAAATTAGTAGAGATGGTAAACAAATGCACATTGGAAAAATGGGGTTGGAGGTGGATGGAAATGATATCATTGTTGGAGGAGAAAAGTATGAAGGAACACAAGGTCTTTGGGAGTTGCTAACCAATCCGAACATTTCAAAAGAGTTTTTGAACAGCAGCGTTATAAGCAAAGAAGATAAGGATAACTATACAAAAATTCTTTTCCAAAGTAGATCTATTTTTTCAGAATCAAATCCAAACAGGATAATATCTTCAAGAAGTCCAAAATACACAGAACTTATAAAGCCTGTTTGGGAAGAAATTAAAAGTGAAACCAAAGTCAAAAAAGGCAATGGTGTGATTATTCTTCCAAGCGATCCAAATGCTCTTGTGGAAAATCTCAAATTGAGTATCGCTGCATGGCATGCTGGAAATAAAGAGTCGAGAAATGTAGCTGTTTCCATTTGCGATGAGCTGTTGAGACAGAATAGGATTAATAAAGACGAGTACAAGGCTATGATGACGTATATCGATATGAAATAAAAAAATCTTTGGAAATAAAAAAATGATCGTTTATAGAAATAGATATGTTAAGAAGCATATTGTAGGCGGAAGTGGAATCATGGACACGCTTAAGAATTTCTTGAGAAGAGCAGCAGCTTCAAGCGCTTCAAGAGCAGCATCTACTTTGGCTAATAAAATTGCAAAAACTGAACTGGGAAGAGAAGCCATCATGGCTACTAAATCTGCAGGAAAAGAGCTAGCTTCAACAGCCATTTCCACTGCTAAAGACGTAGCTATTGATAAAGGTAAAAAGACCATTGAGAAATTGTATGCCAAGACTGGAACTCCTAAAAATTCTTTTCATGGATCCGAAGGATCTAAGCCTCATGAAGCTGCAAAGAATGATCTCAGTCTTAAAAGCAAAGAAATTATTTCGAGCATTGTTAACAAAGCAGCGGCGTCAGCATCACCAGTTATGAACGAATATTCTATGTTTGGATCAGGATTGTCGAAGAACAACGCGATTAGAATACAAGACTTGGTAAAAAAGGGAAATGGACTTTTGATTGCATGAGGATGTAAAAATTTTTTTCTTTGATGTATAAAAATGGCAAATTCCGATGTTTTAAATTTTACAGAAGAGATTATTGTGGATGAAGAAATTGAGAGATTTGAGTTTCACGAATACGAGCCTGTGAATAAAAATATAAATGTGGATGGAGAAATAAGGATCAATATTGAGCAGCAAGATTTGTTCACGCTTCCATCTGAAGCCTACCTTTTGGTTGAAGGAAGACTTTTAAAAGCGGATGGAACTTCTTACGCTGATACAGATGTTGTTACTTTGGTTAACAATGGTTTCATGTACATGTTCAGTCAGATTTCTTATCATTTGTCGAATAACGAGGTGGAGACCATTTACGAACCTGGACAAGCTACCACCATGATTGGATACCTCAAATATCCAGTAGAGTTCCAAGTGTCTGAAGGAATCAATCAGCTGTGGCAAAGAGACACGACAGCTTTAGCAGATCTTGTCAACAACACTGGATTTAAGCAAAGACAAGACTACATCATTGCAAAAAGTGAAGAAAAAGGAACGTTTTCGTTTTGCATTCCTTTAAAGCACATTTTTGGATTTTGTGATGATTACGATAAAGTGCTCTATGGATTTAAGCATACAATTGCTCTTGTGAGAAAGAGTGATAGTGATGCTATTTTTAGAACAGCTGCAACAGCTGCAGGAAAAGTGGATTTGACTAAACTGTCTTTGTTTATGCCTCATGTCACACCCTCTGTAGTGGCTAGCAACAATCTTTACAAAATCATTGAATCAAAAGTAAATGTTCCAATTTCGTTCAGATCTAGACAATGCGACACCATCGCTGTTCCTGTATCCAATAACTTTAGTTGGAGATTAAGCGCAAGATCAGCTAGCGAAAGACCAAGGTATGTCATTGTTGGATTCCAAACCAATAAATCTGGAAGTCAAGAACTAAATCCTGCAGTCTTTGATCACTGCGACTTGAAAAACATATATGTCACTTTAAACAGTGAAAGATATCCTGCTGTTGATAACAATTTGGACTTTAACAACCAAAAATACTCAAGAGCTTATAAGGACGCTTCTAAATTTGACAATAGACTTTATGGAGTAAGCGATATCATAAGTCAACCTAATATATCTGCCTTAAACTATAGATACATTTGTCCTCTGTTTGTTTTTGATGTGAGCAAACAGGCTGAGAGACTAAAAACTTCAGTGGTAGATGTGCAAATAAAAGCTACATTTAATGCGAACGTTCCTGCAAACACCCAGGCTTTTGCTGTTCTCATTTCTGATAAATTGCTTAGATTTGAATCAGATGGAAGCAGATTTAATTTTGTTTATTGAAAGGACTCAAAAATAATATTTTTAAAATAAAAAATGAGATATACGAAAAAGGATTTGAAAAAATTGCTGAAAGAAAACGGAATTTCCAAAACGTCAAACAATAAAATGTCATTATTAATGCTTGCGATTGAAAACAACTTGATTGATAAAAACATATTGATTAAAGACGTGAAGGAAGATCGACCCGTGGGTAGACCTAAAAAGGATTTAAATCTGTTAAAAGAATAATAAAATGATACAGTTTTTTCCATTTTTTCTAGAATGTAGTATCAAAGAGACTGATATAAATAAAAAAAGACATCTTGAGCTTCTTGCATTTGGAAAAATAGGTGTGTTTCGCGAATCTGTTTACGTCACTGAAAACGGAGATTTTAATATTCCAAAAGAGTACAGTGATGAAGAGAGAGACAAGCTTTACCGACTTGTATGGAGTGGTGAGACAGAATATTCACGAATGGAAAAGAAAATCAAAGAGCATCTCAGTACTTGGAAAGTCTTGCCTAAAAAAGAAAAACTAAGAATGATTGACAATTATGTGCTTGGTTTGGATTGTGATTTCGAGGAGAAGAAAAAGATTTCTGGAAATCTAAAAAGCGCAATTTTAAATCATTCACTTGATCCTAATGATATTGTATATAAAAACTTTAGAATAATTTTCATCAATGACATAAATTTTAAAAAATCGAATTTGATTTAAAAAAAATCTTTACAAATAAAAAAGATGAAATATACAAGAAAACTTTTGAAAAATTTGTTAAAAGAAAACGGTGTTTCCAAAACGTCAGACAATAAAATGTCTCTCATGATGCTTGCAGTTGAAAACAATCTGATTGATAAAGATGTCATTTTGGAAAACTCGAAAGACAAGAAACCTGTTGGTAGACCTAGAATACATGAGAAAAAAGAAAAGAAACCTCTTGATCCAAAATATGCTAGACTTGGTTTAATTAGAAATAATCCTTTAAGTTTGAGAATAACTCATGTGGATACAGGCGAGGTGGTGGAATACAAGTCTGCTTACGAGACTCATAAAAAGACAGGACATAGCTGGCAGTACTTTGAATGTAGAAATGGAAAAGTAGTAGATGGATACAAGTATGAGATTTCTGGAGGTAGAAATTTTTAAATTTGATATATATCAAATTTAAAAAATTGAAAATGGCTTAAATAAAAAATCTTGTGTTAATAAAATGGAAAACAAAACGGTGAAAGAATTAAAAGAAATTGCTAAAGAGCAAAAAATAAGAGGATACTCTAAAATGAGAAAAGGAGAACTTATAATGGTTTTACAACCTCCTAGAGTTGTCTCTGCTCCTGCTGCTTTTCGTAGACCTACTGTGGTAAAGCCTCCTATTGCTCCGAAACCAGCAATCATTCCACCAAGACCTGTAGTAAAACCTCCTATTGCTCCGAAACCAATTCATTTGCAAAAACACATCCTTGATGAACCTGTTTCAGATTTAACACCTGTCATAACACCAAAACCAGTCATTCCACCTAGACCTTCATTTTTTTCAAGTCTGAAGGCAACTACAAAAAGTGTGGCGTCCTATGTTAAAACTAAGTTAAATGATGTTAAAGAATGGGTGGAGCCTTACGTTCCCGAAGTAGTCAAGAATCAGGTAAGCAAAGCAGTGAACAAAATCGATGAAAAGATAAAGTCTATCAAATCGCTTGTATCAAAAACAGAGTATAAACAACCTGCTGTAAAACAACCTGTGGTAAAACCAATTAAAGTAAAGTTTAAAATGACTGAACATTCGGCAGAGGGTTCTGTAAGACAATTTTCTTATAGACCTTCTTCTCGATATAACGACCTTGCAACCTTTTTTAATTTGGTGAGAGAGTCTGCCATTCAAACCATGGAAGGGGAAAGAAATACAAAGGTAAGAATTGTTTTAACGTGTGAAATGAAATCTGTAAGCATGATGACTGGTGAAGAAGTGACTCGGGAAGCAAGCTTTTCATCAAGATCGGAGATTATTCTAGCGACTACGGATGTAAGAGAGCTCATGGGTGAAATGGAAGAAAAAGTCTTGGAAAATAGTGTTAAATACAATGCCTTAGGATCTAATAGTATCCTATCTAAGATTTTAAGAATGGACATTAACTTTACTGATTACGAACCTATCAGCGGTTCTTCCTATATTGAACTGTCTAAAGAGCTGAAAGACAAAAAGGCGATCATCAACATGGAAAACAAGGACGATCAATGCTTTAAATGGTCAGTCACTCGAGCGTTGAATTTAAAAAATAGAGACAACGAAAGAATTGATAAAGACTTGGTTCTAAAATCAGAAGAACTGAATTGGGAAGGAATAGAGTTTCCTGTCAAGCTTAATAAAATCAATAAGTTTGAGAAAAATAATCCAGACATTAGCATCAACGTCTTTGGGTATGAAAATAAAAAACTTTACCCTTTGAAAATATCTGACTTTGTAGATCGAAAGCACTGCATTGATTTGTTGCTTATTTCAAACGAAGACACTGACCATTACTGTCTCATTAAAAGTTTGAGTCGATTATTATCTACACAAACATCAAATCATCAGCACAAAATGTATTATTGCAGAAATTGCTTACAAGGTTATGACCAGGAAGAAAAGCTTCAACAGCATCAACCTTATTGCTATGACAACGATGCAGTAAGAATCGAACTTCCTAAAGAAGGAACGACCGTTCATTTTAAAAACTATAACAAGTCTATGAGAGTTCCATACGTTGTATATGCAGACTTTGAAAGTTTCATCAAACCCATCGAGGATAACACTGAATATAATCATAAAGAGTCGTACACCAGACAATATCAAAAGCACGTTCCAAGCTCCTTCTGCTATTATATCAAATGCTTTGACGATAGCCTTTACAAAGGAGAACCAGTCATGTACACAGCTGAAAGCGAAGAGGATGACGTAGCTCAAAAGTTTATAACCATGCTTGAATCCGACCTTATAAAGATTCTCGACAAGATTGATATAGTAAAAAAGAAAGTGGTAACGGATGAGGATGAAAAGAATTTTGAGACTGCAACTCTATGTCATATTTGTGAATCAGATCTTAACAGTGACAAAGTGTGGGATCACTGTCATTTAACTGGAAAGTATCGAGGAGCTGCTCATAACAAATGCAACTTGAATTATAAACTTCCAAAATTCATACCCATCATTTTCCATAATTTGTCCGGTTATGACAGTCATTTGTTCATCAAGAAATTAGGTGGAAAGCTCAATTGCATACCCAACAATGAAGAAAAATATATCAGCTTCTCTAAACAAATCAAAGTGAGAGAATTTATTAATAAGAAAGGTAAACTTCAGGAAGTATGGAAAGAGCTAAGGTTTATCGACAGCTACAGATTCATGAGTTTCAAGTTAGAAGATCTAGCTAAAAATCTAAACAACGACCAATGCAAAAACGTTGCTCAATATTACTCTGGAGAAAAGTTTGATTTATTAAGAAAAAAAGGTATTTACCCTTATGACTGGGTAGACTCGATTGAAAAGTTCTCCGAAACGCAATTACCTCCTATTGAAGCGTTCTATTCCAAACTGAATGATGAGGGAATAAGCTGTGAAGACTATGCGCATGCGCAAAACGTTTGGAATGTATTTGGATGTAAAACGTTTAAAGATTACCAAGAACTGTACAACAAGTCAGACGTGTTGATACTTGCTGATATCTTTGAAAATTTCAGAGACGTGTGCCGTACCTATTACAAGCTTGATCCTGCTTGGTATTACACCTCACCTGGTTTGGGTTGGGATGCCATGTTAAAACTAACTGGAATTCGGTTAGAGCTTCTGTCTGATATTGATATGCTTAATATGATAGAAAAAGGGATACGCGGTGGAATTTGCATGATCAGCAAACGACATGGAACTGCTAACAACAAATACATGAGTGATTATGATCCTTCACAACCTTCGAAATTCATTCAGTATTTAGACGCAAATAATTTATATGGATGGGCTATGTGTAAGCCTCTTCCTTTTAGAGGATTCAGATGGATGACTGAAGAGGAGCTCGCTAATTGGAAATCCATGCCTTGTATTCTCGAAGTGGACTTGGATTATCCTAAAAGTCTACACGATTTACACAACGACTATCCTTTAGCTCCTGAAAGACTAAAAATTAATAAAGTGGATAAGCTCGTTCCTAATTTAAACAACAAAGAAAAATACGTCATTCATCATGAAAACCTAAAACTCTATGAACGACTTGGATTGATCACTACTAAAATTCATCGAGGTGTCACCTTTGAAGAAGAACCCTTCATGAAACAATACATCGATCTCAACACTGGATTAAGAGCAAAAGCTAAAAACGAGTTTGAAAAAGAATTTTTTAAACTCATGAATAACTCTGTCTTTGGAAAAACCATGGAGAATATTCGAAAGCATGTTGATATTAAACTAATCACCACAAGAAAAGAAGTCTTGAAATTGTCAAGAAAGTCTAATTATGATAGAAATACCATTTTTGATGAAAACCTTACTGCAGTTCATATGAAAAGAACAAAACTCTTTTACAACAAGCCTGTTTACTTAGGACTAAGCGTTCTAGACATAAGCAAAACTTTGATGTTTGATTTCCATTACAACTATATCAAACCTAAATACGGAGATCGCGTGAAACTACTCATGACTGACACTGACTCGCTCATCTATGAAATCGAAACGGATGATTTTTATCAAGACATTTCTAGCGATCTTGAAACCAAATTTGACACGAGCAACTTTTCTAAAGACCATCCTGCTATTGAAAACGCTGGGTTTAAAGTAGGGTTAAATAATAAGATTATAGGTATGTTCAAAGACGAGGCTGGTGGAAAAATAATTAAAGAGTTTGTTGGACTTCGTCCTAAGCTCTACTCTTACAAAACCTATGAAAAAGAAGAGAAAAGATGCAAAGGGGTTAAAAATAAAGTCGTTCAAAAACACATTACTCATCAAGATTATAAAGACTGCTTATTCAGTGGAAATGAAAAGCTTGCAGCTATGAACGTTATCCGATCACATCAGCATAACATTTACACCGAAGAAATCAACAAAGTCGCACTCAGCGCTAACGATGACAAAAGACACATCTTGCAAGACGGAATTCACACGCTAGCCCTTGGACATTACAAACTAAAACCGTGCTTTACATTTATGGACTATGATCAACTCTTCGGACATGATGATGACAAAAGACACATCTTGCAAGACAACATTACGATAGGCATTCAACCTTGTTTTAATTTTATGGACTATGATCAACTCTTTGGCTCAGAACACGAGGTAGAGACAGATGCAAAAAGCTTGATCGCAGAGTGCAGAAAGATTATCGAGGAAAACAAAGAAATTTCAGGTAAGTCAAAAAGCTTGATCGCAGAGTGCAGAAAGATTATCAACGAGACAAAAAAAAGGTAAGTCAACAAAACAAATAGCAATGCGACAGAATTCATGATGACAGAAAATTAAAAACACGACGCCATCTTGAATTTCCTTAAGTATAGAAAGTATCAATGTAGTATTAAGAAATGTCAATGCGCCAGAATCGATATTGTGTCTTGAAAACTGTCAATGCATATAAAAAAATGTCAATGCGCCAGAATCGATATTGTGTCTTGAAAACTGTCAATGCATATAAAAAAATGTCAATGCGCCAGAATCGATATTGTGTCTTGAAAACTGTCAATGCATATAAAAAAATGTCAATGCGCCAGAATCGGCAAGTCATAGTAGTAGCCTTTTTCATCAGACATATTTTTGTGTGAACTAGATAGAGTTTTTAACGCTGATTTCAAACCTGCTTTAGTTTTTCTGTAGCACGTCTAGTTTTTTCGATGAGATAAACTATTTTTCGCAGTTTTTAGTGACTTTGTTAAAATTTAAATAATATTACTTCTCATTTCAGATTTTTTTTTCCTGACTATAAATTTAATTAACAACATGCCTAGAACATGTAAAAATTATCCAGCATTTACAGCTTCGGGAATCATTTACAGCTTCTGGACAATGACTCAAAATTATGAATAACCTAATAAAAATCTACAAATTATATTTTGGATCTCCACTAGGCGATCAGAACAAATCATGGGCTCCGCAGATTATTTGTACTTCGTGTTCTAGTGGTTAACGTAATTGGCTCCATAAGCGAAAGGCTTCACTTCCATTTGCTATACCCATGATATGGAGGGAACCCAAGGATCACCTTACTGATTGCTACTTTTGCAGCATTAATGGCTTTTCGGTCAAAAATAAGCACAAAATTGTGTATCAAAACTTGGATTCAACCTTTAGACTAGTTGCTCATGATGTGTAACTGCCTGTTCCAGTCCCTCCATCGGATGGACTTCAGTCAGTTAAAGATGAAACAGATTTTAATATTTTTACAGACAATAGTGATCAAGGTTTTAGGGATTTGGACTACACCGTTGATTCTAATGTATAAGACCAGAAACCTCTAACCAAGATGAGCTCAATGTTTAGTTAGAGACTTATCTCTGTCAAAAGAAAAAGCCGAGTTTTAGCATCTAGATTTCAGCAGAAACACCTACTTGGAATAGGCGTAAAGGTATGCCAATATCGAAAACGTAATCTTGACTTATCTAAGTTTTTTGTTGTTGATGACCAATTGTGTTATTACAATGACATCAAGGGACATTTTTATCGCAGTCCCACAAAGCTTCTAAATGGCGCTTTTTTATTGAGTCTTCAAAATGGAGTTTGAAAAATGTGCTATTACATAATGGAAATCAAAGACCTTGCATACCAATTGCACATTTTATGCATTAAGTGAAACACATGAAAACATTAGATTATTACTCGAAGCAATCAATTAAAAACCTCATCACTGGAATATCTGTGGTGATTTAAAAGTCATTAGAATGTTAATGGAAATGTAAGCAGGGTTAACATAACTCTGTTGTTCCCTGCGCCTGTGGAACAGCTGTGCTACTATAGAACATTATGTCAAACGTGACTGGCATCAAAGGGATGAGTGTAATCCAGGAAGAAATATATTCTAATTATTCCTTTGGTCGAACCTCAGAAAATTCTCTTATCCCCTCTCCATATTAAGATTAGCTTAATGAAGAGCTTTGTGAAAGTAATAGGAAAGACTAATTCTTTAGGATTTCATTGGTAAACAAATTTCCAAAAATCCTCGCAATAAAACTAAAGGAGAGAATCTTTGTTGGGCCGCAGATTCGCGAAGTATTGCAAGATGCAAACTTCATAAATTCTCTCAATGTTCAAAAAAAGGAAGCTTGCTAGACTTTCACATGGATTTTTTAGAACTTCCTGGACAATCACAAATCTCCCACCTAAAAAGTTGCCATTCAGGATTTGCTCGACGACTTTCAGAAAATGGGATGTCACGTGCCTTTTAAATTAAATTTTTTACATTCGCATCTTCACTATTTCCTTGAAAATCTTGGAGCTGTAAGTGATGAGCAAGGTAAAAGATTTCACCAAGACATTCAACTAATATAAAAACGCTACCAATGTTTTTAGAATAAAAGCATGATAGCTGGCTATTATTGGATGTTATATCGCGATGAAACAGATAAATTGCACAAAAGAAAATCGTATTCACAGCGGTTTTAATGTTTATTTTTGTTCAATATACCTGTGCTTATTAAAATGATGTCAAATATTCATGGTCTATAAGTTAAACAACAATTAGATGAACTTTAGTACGATTCTGTTTCCTGTAAACCTCTTAAATATATATAAAAGTTATGAAGTCAATACAATGTCAGTATCTTATGAACGAGACGTGCTAAAAGAAAACTAATAATATATTTGGAATCATTATGAAAAACTGATTTTAAAAATGTATTTTAGTTTATGATGAGATGAAAAAGTTCTCTTTTGTTGACCGGTGTTATTTAAACTTGTTCATATCTTAAAAAGTTTATCGTATTTTAACTAGGGATCGCCAGTATACGGTATACTAAAGATTTAGTGTACAGTCTACCGTAAAGTATACCGTACAGTATACCGTAAAGTATACTGTAAAGTTTAACGTAAACAAAACTTTTTACTTTTTTTTTTTTCGATTACTATTATTACTATTTATTTCAGATTAGAGAAATCTGTAGAATAAACAATCTTAAATCTTAAAAGGGTGAAGAGCAGCACAAACAGCCTGGTATAAAAATATAACAACTAAACAAATTAAAGTTTTTATTAAATAAATCTAAGAAACAAAAATTGAATAAAAAAAAACACTTTAATCATGTTTAGTCAAATAATAGACATGATGCAGTAATTTAATTCATTAAGAAAATATAATTTTAAAGCCAGTCCAAAAATATTTCACAAATAAAAGTAAACAGGTATACTAATCTGTATACTAAATTTTAGTATACCAAGTATACCGTAAAGTATACCGTAAAGTTACTATACCGTATACTGTAACCGGCGATCCCTAATTTTAACACAAGATGCGGGTTGGGCTAACATCCCTTATTATAATTAAATCTTAGCTTCAGAAACAGCATCGCTGAATTGAATAATACGCATGCGCATAGCGTGCTCTGTTGATAATGGCGGTTGCATAGAACCTCTGGACTAAAACATCTTTTACTGTACAGTTTGTTTAATAAGATAACTGTCAAGCTAATTCGTTTTTCATTAATGTTGCCAATTTTTACGTCTTTAAACTAGTCATATAGTAGAAACGCATAGTAACATTTTAGATATATATTTCTTTTTACATCTAAAATGGTAAGAATGCATATTTTAACTAAAACGCTACTACCTTAAAAGCAATGCTTAGATCAGCTGTAGTTAAATATAATATGGCCGGTTCATAAGTATCTAGTTTGACCCAATAGAGTTACTTTATTAAACTATTAAGTTTACACCATAATATGAACAACAAAGTCACACCTTAATTTATGATTTTTTCTAAGAGTTGTCATAAAGAGATTCGTAAACAAGAGCGTTATTGTTTTCTTTTTAGGACAAGAAATAGATACCTATAATAATTTTATTAACTGGCATTATAATGGGGATACTTAGGAGTATCTGGCCTCGACACTGTTTATCAGATAAATTGGCTTTTTCATTTACTCATATTGGATTAATTGGAATAGTTTTATTTGAATTTTTTGTTGTTTTACCTATTTACCATGACCCTTTTACATCAATGTACTGTGTTCAAATTTTTATTGGAATATATATTGCTTTTCAAGTATTTTCAAACTTGTATGCAACGATTCTGTCTAACTCGACAATTAGATCACATGCAAATCTTCCATCAGTTTTATACCCTGGTTGGACATATTGTAATTTCTGCCAACTGAATTCACCACCTCGCTCACATCATTGCCCTGTTTGCAATGTCTGTGTGTTGAAACGAGATCATCATTGTGTATTCACTGGTAACTGTGTTGGTTTTCATAATCACCGTTATTTTATTATGATGGTTTTCTATTTGTGGTTGGGTTGCTGTTATACTATTCTTTATAATCTTGAATTTTATAATAATGTCCTTGGAAGTTTTGGTTTAGGACTGTTACTCAAGTTATTGTTTCCTCTGCTTGCATGGACTTTTGGTTTTCTTAGTTTTTACCAACTGTTTATTTCCTTTGTAATGGGTATAAACTGTATGGCAATGCTTCTTTTTACAGTGCTGGTTTGTTTTCAAGTTTTTTTTATTAGTAGGGGCCAGACTCAGTTTGAGTGTCGCAAGAAAATATCTGATTATTCCCTCAGTTTAATGGAAAATTGGCGTGTTGTTTTAGGCAATAGATGGTACTTAACTTGGATTTTTCCATATATTACTTCTAAACTACCTGGAGATGGTACTGACTTTAAAATTTCACTCATAGATATGTCTCCACTTAATGGCAATATAAAATCTTTGTAAAAGTTATGACTGTTGTAGTGGCTTTTGCTGCATGTTTTGCTGTTTTGTTTTCTCTTAAGAATTCTTATAAATTTATTATGTATTATTTTAAGTTTAGTATGTCACATGTAAAAGATTTTCTCTGATACACTTTGATAAAAACATTGTTTTTGTCAAAGTTTATGTTAAATTTGGTATTTTGTGTTAGCACTTCATAGATTTTTTACTTGTAAAAAAAAAAAAAATGAATACAAAAATGTTTAAAAAATATATAGATTTTTTGCTTCCTTATTTTAATAATCTTTTTTCTCTATTTAAAAGGAAAAATAAATTAGATTTTTATTTGTTTTGTTAACCTTGCTGCAATAGCAGTTGTTAATTGTGTTTTTTATTTAAAAAATACTTATAGAAAGATCTATCATGGTTCATAACTCTTTTATAAGTAGAAATAATCTTCCCCTTTTTTTTTAATTTATTTAAAGCTATATTGTTTGAATAACATCAAAGATGGCTGATGCCACTGCAAGATCACTGCAATATGAATATAAGGCGGTAGGATCTTGTATTTATCAATTTTAAATAGTTATATCGAATATAATAAATTTGATTTGTTATTAAATTTTCTGTAAGGTTTCTGTTGCATGTCATTTCTCTTTTCTATTTCAAGTGCCAATCAGTGACAACATCATTTAGAAATTGTTTTGTGTATTTATCGTTTATCTGAGGCTTATTTTTTGAAAAAAAGTTATTCTTTTTTTTGTTTAATTTATAATGTTTGAACATTTTTATATGTCAAGTTAAAGGTTTTCTCAATTTTTTAGAACTCAAATCTTGTGTTACAAGCTGATCTTAGTTTAATTGAACGGCGTGGTCGAGATGAAGCAACTGGTGAGGTTTTATCACTACAGCATCATATTGAAGGAATCAAGATGGGTGATAAATATTTGAGATCTAAACCACCAGAGCTAGAGGATCAAGCTAAGAAAGCAAAGTATGCTTTCAGATTTGTCTCCTTTTTGCTGATGTTTTTTCAACAAAAAAAAATTTCTGAATAAGTTTATTTTTTTTTTACCTTACAGCTAGTATTGAATTTTTAGGAAGCGAAAAACAGAAAAAGAAGCTGATAACTTGAACTATGGTAAACTAAAAAGTTCAACTCTCTTATCTGATAAGGTAGATGATATGGAGGGTATATATTACAGACCAAAAACTTCTGAAACACGTCAAACATATGAAGTCCTCCTTAGTTTTATTCAAGCTGCAATTGGGGATCAGGTAACACATGACTATTTACTTGTTTTCATGTAAGAATTTTTAACAGTATTAAACTTTTCTTTTTACTATAAAATGCTAAATCACACAGATTATATAAACAATTTGAAAATTTTCATCAAGTAGTTTTTTTTGGTACGACTTTGATGGTATTCTATGGTATTTTTTACAGAATCTATTTGATACTATTCTGTAAAAATGATTATTTTTTTTTTACGGCTGAAAATAGCTACATTAAAAGTTTGAAAATTCAAGTTTGTTTTTCTATTATGCAACTTTTATCATGAAAAAAAATATTTGTTAAGAGAAAAATTTTAATAAATTGGTTACATAAGCAGTAAACACCTTAAATATTTTAGCCTCGTGACATACTTTGTGGTGCTGCAGATGAAGTTTTAATTACTTTAAAAGATGAACGACTTAAAGTTAGTAAATTATTTTAAAATGTTTGGTTTTTAAAAGTTCTTTAACATCTTGTTGAAAGCAAAAGGGTAAACAGAAAGCAAATTAATCAAGAGAATTTTTTCTAAATTACTTTGATTCAAATTATAGTTTAAGTTTTCCTAACTTTTTTTTATCCTACAGCAATCTTCCTACCAAAATTATTTTTAGGAAAAGGAAAAAAAAAAAGAAATATCAGCATTGCTAGGAAATATGGCTGATGAGCGATATGCTTTGCTGTCAAATCTTGGTAGAAAGATAACAGATTATTTAGTTGAAAAAGAACCTGTTTCAGGAGCTGCAGATGGTATTTTTGAAAATTTAGTTTGTGAGAGGATGTGTGTAGATTTTTCTTACTTGATTTTTATTTTACTTTTGTTTGTTAATGTCAAATTTTATATTTCTAAGTTTTACATGTTATTCTTTTTTAGAGGACATGATTGATGAAAATTATGGTGTAGCAGTCCAGTTTGACGAAGAAGAGGAGGAGGTTTTGATTTAATGCATATAATAGTTTTAGAGTGTTCAACACTAATTTATGATAAATTTAGAGATTTTAAATTTTCTAATCTTCTCGATTATCAGGAAAAAGATGTACGTGAGATTCGTGATGAGTCTGATGATGATGATGAAGGAGTCGAGGCTGAAGTGGATATGACATTGCATGGTGGTGTGAGTATTGCTCTACTATCATTTGTCATAGATTTAGTTTTGTTTCTGCAGTGTAATGGTTTAGTTTAGTTTTGTTGAACTTCTGGTGTTTAAATTTTGATCTCAATTTTTTTTTAAAAAAGAAAAAAAAATTATTTTTGATCTTTTTAAAGTTAATTTCATATTTTAAGGAAATTAACTCTGTTTATAGATAACATTTAATGCATGATATTTTGAAGTTTTATTTTGCCATCGTAACATTTAGCTTGATGATGAAAGTGGTTTTAAAAAGAACAGTGGGATTCTTCATCCACGTGAGATTGATGCATATTGGTTACAAAGAGAGCTTAATAAGTTTTACAATGATGCTGAGTTATCAAGATCAAAAGCTGATGAAGTTTTAAATGTTCTCAAAGTAAGTTATAACTTTTTCAGTTTTTTAAGTTAGCTTAAAAAACTGAAAACTTTATTTAACAGACGTTTAATTGAATTTTAAAAAGTAGTATAATGTGCCATTTTCATATTTTAACTATTTCAATTAGTGCATTTTCAATTAGTACATACCAACTTAAAGCTTTTTTATATATATACTTAGGTAAAATGGTAATATTTTCACATGATAAAAACTGGACAAAATTCTTTTTATTCTTAGAATGCAAATGATGAAAGAGATCTAGAAAATAAATTAGTACTTTTGTTGGGCCATGACAAATTTGCTATCATTAAAACTCTTAGAAAACATCGAAAGTTGAGTAAGTTTTTTTCTTATGCACATGTTGTAATATTTTTTATAGATTACAACTCTAATCTTAAAGGTGTATAGTTATATCAAAATCCAAAGTCTTTAAAATCATATCTTATTGATAATTTCCAATTAATAAAGTAATATAAATTCATTATTCACAAAAATAAGTTACAAAATTTAGTTTAGAAAAGAGAAAGAAAGAAATCTTTCAAATCAAGAGGGGGTTAATTTGAACATTAAAGCTAGTTTATTGAGTGGCTTTAACTGGCTTTAAGAGATAAACTACATTTTATTAGCTTAAATCAAATTTTTAAAATTAAATATCTGTTTCAGTTGCAATGTTTGCAATTTTAAAGCATTTTAAATGAGTCTTGGTAAGACAATTGTTGATTTCAAGAAACCTTTTACTCTTAGGAATCTTTTTTTTTCAGGAACTAAAAACCAGTTTAAAAAAGCCTTTTAGAGTTTTTTTTTCAAGATTTATGACAAGTTAAAGTAGTAAAAAAAAAGATTAATAAATAAATAAATTTATATTTTTATATTATTTTCCTAATCAAAATCTATACTACATTTGAGTAGTTTCAAGTATAAACAAGATAAAAAAGATTTTGCAATTCTTTCACATTCCTAATATGTTTTTCTAAGGCTTAAGTTTACCCAACCTGGTATCACTAAAAGTTCTATGGTGTGACACTCAAATGTTGTCTTGTTTTAAATTACTCATTTAAATGAATACTTATTTACTAAATAGTAAATAACATTCAAGCAATATTAACATTACAAATCTCTTTTTATTCTTCATCAAGTTTCTAAACACCTCCTTTGAATTTCCTATTGCTTCTACTAGATTAAGCTAACAGCATTTACTTTTTCCTGACTTATTTTTTTAAGACTAGTGATTTTGAGTCCAACACAGCATGAGTCCCACATGTTTTGGATGTTACTTTGTACAACAATACAGTTCATAAACAATACAGTTCACAAGTGTTACAACAAATCAAATAACAATATAGAAGTTTGATAATCTTATTTTCAAGCTTAATATCTCATGAACAGAGAAATATTGATAACAACTAAGTCAGGGCTAATCTCAAATTATTGTTGTATAAGCAAAGAATTTTAGCCCTTCAGGCTTTAATAATATGCTGAAATCATGTTTTTCAATAATTGTAAGTGCAAAAGTTTGACTCAATTTAAAGTTAAAAATAAATTAGAACCATCACATAATTGTGCAACACATAACTTTTTCAAATAATCCTTACCAAGTTCACAGCTGGTACCTAAAAAGCTATTAAAGTCAGCAGTCAAAAAAACCACTTTGTTGAGTTTAAGCAAATCTGTTAAAGTTGTGTTTGACATCTAAATAAGTAATATACTTAGAGGAACGTCAACTTGATTTTTTAAAAAGCTATATCTGCTTGTGTTGACTGCCTGCTCAAAATTGCATTGTGAAACATCCTAAGCTTAAAATCAGGTCATTTGACTTATGGCTGTTCATAAATTACAATAGAGTTTGTTGTTTAAAAATTTTGACAGTTACTTCAAACAAAATTACAATCTTTTCATTCTTGAAAACAACATTGTACAATATTGTGGAGTCAGTGCCTCATGTATCAATAGTATTTAACAAAAAGGTAGTACTAAATAATATTTAACAAAATGACAGTGTTAAAAAAATGTCTGATAATGGTTGTCCATTAGGTCTATAGCTGAAATCTATCCGATCAATCTTATTCTGGTGTTATTATTACTATATTACTAAGATCTATCTTATCCTATGATATTTTAAAGAATGTGATTTAGTAGTAACTGCTTACAAGCTTTGGTTACTAATCTTTAATTGCGCTCAATGAAATATTTAGCTAGGAAATTTTAACAAGTTATAGTTATAAAATTATCTGTAAAAAAATATTCAATCTGAAAATGAAAAAGAAAACAAATAAGAAATTTGAAAAAATTAAGTAGTTCCAAATATGAACAATTGAAAATCGGTATGCAATCATATAAATAAATATCCTAGATTTAGTTTTAGCTTTTAAATGTGTTCATTTTTAAAACTACTTAGTGTTAAATTTTTCAGTGCAGAATTAGTTTAGTTAACAAAATGTATGCAGATTGCTTTTATTAAAACAGTAAAAAACCGAGTAAAATGTTGAAATTCTTCATAGTTTTATATTGCACGTTATTGACAATGGCTCAAACAATTAAAGAACGCAAAGACCTAGAAACTAAAATGAAAGTTGACCCAGAGCTTGCTGAAATACTTCATCAACTCTCAGAAGAGGATCAAAAGGATTTGGTGCAAGTGAGTTTTTCTGCATTCTCATGACTTAAAGTGCATTAATATTTTATTTTCCTGGTTTCTATTTAGTTACTATGTTCAAACATCAAATACTTTTTAAATTATTTTCTGCAGTGATAAATTTGCCTCACTATAGCAAATACAATTGTGAAACAAATATTGATGTTGAAATGGATTTTAAACCTTGATTTAGGCTGAGCGTGCAAGAAAAGCTGCTGCAAGAAAATCTCGAGTTGATGCTGACCTTAGTGCTTTAGATGGTGAAGATAAACTGGTAATTGTCTTACAATAAATTTTATCTTTATTTTAACCAATTAAGTCAAATTTGAGTTACAAGGTTTTATGTGAACTATTTTTTTAAAAATTTCAGCTTATAATCAACTTTAAATGAGTTTTTAGATGAAATTTTTAATGTTGTTTTTGGTGTTTCATGCACCTAACACATCGTGATGTATTTATAATGAAAAAATATTATCTTTAGAGTAGGTTTGCAAAGAAATTGCTTGACTTAGAAGATTTATCATTTAAAGATGGAAGCCATTTTATGGCAAATAAAAAGTGTCAATTACCAGATGGTTCATTTAGAAAGCAAAGAAAAGGTTATGAGGAAGTTCATGTGCCTGCATTAAAACCAAAACCATTAAAAGATGGAGAGGTAAATGAGATTTATGGTTACAATGATTCTAATAATAATTATTAGTTGTAATGATTACATTACTGGTTATAGTTCTTAGTGAAATTTAATGCTGTTGACTTGCGTACAGTAGTTTTACAAGGAAATTTTTTAAAGTAAATATATTCAAGTTTTCTTTAAAAAGTTTATGCTTGTAATGTAGATAACTTTGGACAAAATTTTGCTACACCGTGCCCTTTTATCCTATTTCATGTTAAAATATTCAGAAAATTGTTTCTTTTCTGCTGCTATTGTCACTTCTTCAGTTACTGCATGTTAACTTATCTCTAGGTCTTGGTTCAGATCAGCGATCTTCCAAAATACTCTCAGACTGCATTTGAAGGATATAAACAGCTAAACAGAATTCAAAGTAAACTAGCAGATGCTGCATTGAAAACTGATGAAAATCTTCTCTTGTGTGCTCCTACTGGGGCAGGTAAAACCAATGTTGCACTTATGGCAATTCTGCGTGAAATTGGAAAACACATTAATCTTGATGGTACAATTAATACAAGTGAGTTCAAAGTCATATACATTGCTCCTATGAGATCTCTTGTCCAAGAAATGGTGCTTAACTTTTCAAAGGTACTGATTCTTTATTTGTTACATGCAAAAAAAATTTTATGTTTTTGTGCTTTTTTATGAATCCAATTGAAGTCTTTCTGGCTTTTTTTTTATTTACTATTTCCTCCTTATATTTGTATATTTATAGAAATATACTTTAAGATTTTAATATTAAAAGCAAAGTTAAATCACTTTACTTATAATTTATTTATTTTTCCATTTTAACTATGTAATCACTTTATTTATTTTAATAGAGGCTGCAATCTTATGATATTCAAGTATCTGAGTTAACTGGCGACCATCAGTTAAACAAGGAACAAATTGATAACACACAAGTTATTGTATGCACGCCAGAAAAATGGGATATTATTACTCGAAAGGCAGGTGAGCGCACTTACACACAGTTAGTAAGGCTAATTATTATTGATGAAATCCATTTACTGCATGATGAAAGAGGTCCTGTACTTGAAGCAATAATTGCTAGAACAATTAGACAAATAGAAAGTACTCAAGAGCCTGTGCGGTTGATAGGATTGAGTGCTACATTGCCAAACTATGAAGATGTTGCAACATTTATGAGAGTCAATGTGGACAAAGGTTTGTTTTTCTTTGATAATAGCTTTCGGCCTGTTCCACTTGAGCAACAGTATGTTGGTGTGACAGAAAAAAAAGCTATCAAAAGATTTCAAGTCATGAATGAAGTTGTTTATGAAAAAGTCATGGAAAATGCTGGCAAAAATCAGGTGCTAGTGTTTGTTCATTCTCGTAAAGAAACTGGTAAAACAGCTCGAGCTCTAAGAGACTTGTGTTTGGAAAGAGATACTTTGGGGCAATTTTTGCGAGAAGACTCAGCTAGTATGGAAGTTTTGAGGTGAAATTTTTTTTCTAGTTTATCTAACATAGTTTTAAATATTTGATGCTATTAATATTTTTATTTGAAACAAAAGCTTTTTCTTTTTATTCAAAAGATTTTTTACTTTAAAACTTTCAGAAACTGGGTTTTTTATCTCAACGTTTTCATTTCACAATATCTTTAAAAATGTTTTCTTTTCTATAGAACAGAAGCAGAACAGGTTAAAAACTTAGAATTAAAAGATATTCTACCATATGGTTTTGCTGTTCATCATGCAGGTATGAGTCGTGTTGACAGAACACTTGTTGAGGATTTATTTGGAGATCGTCACATTCAAGTTCTGGTATCAACTGCTACATTAGCTTGGGGTGTCAACTTACCAGCACATACTGTCATTATTAAAGGAACTCAGGTTGGATGCAGTTTTTTTTAATGAAAAAAAAAATAAAATTGATCCTAAATTAAAAATCTTTATGTTTTTCTATTTCTAATGGGCCATTATAGATCTATAGCCCAGAAAAAGGAAAATGGGTTGAGCTAGGTGCACTCGATATCTTACAAATGTTTGGGCGTGCTGGGCGTCCACAATATGATACAAAAGGTGAAGGTATTCTAATAACAAATCATACTGAACTTCAGTACTATTTGTCTTTGTTAAATCAACAACTTCCAGTTGAAAGCCAGTTTATTAGCAAATTGGCAGATAACTTGAATGCAGAGATTGTGCTTGGTACAGTACAGAGTGTAAAAGATGCTTGTACATGGCTAGGTTAGAGATATAAAAAATATTTACTCATTTACATAAATCTTGAAGTGTTAAATGTTTTTATTTTGTTTAGTAATAAAAATATCAAAAAACACATCAAAAACATATTTAAAGCTACTTTCAGTAAGTTGAATCATACAGATTAGAAGGTATTGATTTTTTAAATATATTTAGGTTATACTTATCTTTATATTCGCATGCTTCGTAATCCTACATTATATGGAATTTCTCATGATGATATGGAAAATGACAAACTGCTTGAACAGCGTAGAATGGACCTTATTCATAGTGCAGCAGTTCTACTTGACAAAAACCAACTTATTAAGTATGACAAAAAAACTGGCATTTTACAGGTGATTATTACCTAAAATTATTCTTGACATCACTGTTGTGTACTGGGATTAAATTTTGATTTTATTTTAGATTAATAATCTTGTTTGTTTTTTTTATAGACAACTGAACTTGGAAGAATTGCAAGTCATTATTACTGCACACAAGAGTCAATGGCAACTTATAACAAACTTCTAAAAGCTACTCTCAGTGAAATTGAACTTTTCCGAGTTTTCTCTCTTTCTTCAGAATTTAAATATATAAATGTTAGAGAGGAAGAAAAGATGGAGCTTCAACTTTTAATCGAAAGGGTACCAATACCTGTCAAAGAGAGCATTGAAGAAGCAAGTGCTAAAGTCAATGTTTTGTTACAAGCATATATTTCACAATTGAAACTTGATGGGTTTGCTCTTGTTGCTGATATGGTTTTTGTCACTCAATCTGCAGGTCGTCTTATGCGCGCCATTTTTGAGATTTGTCTTCATCGTGGCTGGGCACAGTTAACCGATAGAGTTCTAAATCTTTGTAAGATGATTAACAGTCGTATGTGGTTATCAATGACACCTTTGAGGCAGTTCAAAAAAATGCCTCTTGAGGTCATTAAAAAGATTGAGAAAAAAGACTTTCCATGGAAAAGGTTTTATGATCTTGGTCATAATGAAATTGCTGAATTAATTCATGCTCCAAAGATGGGCAAGGTAATTCATAAGTTTGTGCACCAGTTTCCTAAAGTTGAGGTTACTACTCATATTCAGCCCATCACACGTTCTACCCTAAGTGTGGAAGTTACAATAACACCAGATTTTCAATGGGACTCAAAAATTCATGGCAATTCAGAGGCATTCTGGATATTTGTGGAAGATGTTGATGGAGAAAGAATATTACATCATGAATATTTTTTGTTAAAAGCAAAATATGCAACTGATGAACACACAGTGAAATTCTTTGTTCCAGTTTTTGAGCCATTACCTCCTCAATACTTTATCAGAGTAATATCAGATAAATGGTTACATTCTGAAACACAGCTACCTGTATCTTTTAGACATCTTTATTTACCTGAAAAGAATCCTCCACCAACTGAGTTGCTAGACTTGCAACCACTTCCTGTATCAGCATTAAGAAACCCAGATTTTGAAGCTCTCTATCAAGACAAATTTCCCTATTTTAATCCTATCCAAACTCAAGGTAGATATTGTTTAAATATTATTGAAAAAAATAATTTTTAAAACATTTCAAAGTAAAAAGCTGCAGATATTAATAAAAATTAGATTTGCAGTATGATTAACATTTTTAATTTCAGTTTTTAATGCGCTTTATAATTCTGATGACAACATCTTAATTGGTGCTCCAACTGGTAGTGGAAAAACAATATGTGCAGAGTTTTCAATTTTGCATCTGTTGCTGCAACATCATGATGCACGCTGTGTTTATATTACTTCATTGCAATCTCTTGCTGAGCAGGTTTTCTACTAGTTTTATTCAATATCGGGAAATTTTTATTTTATCTAGTAATTTCAAATGTGAGTTCAACTAATTTTGTGTAATTTAGTCTTTTCCTTAATGGCAAAATTGCAAATGGAGATATTATTCTTACTTTTAAGAAAAAGGTTTTTTAATTTTACAGTTAAAATTTGTTTTTTATATTAAGGTATTTACTGATTGGCGCAGTAAATTTGGCATAATGCTTGGAAAAAATGTAGTTATGCTCACAGGAGAAACAAGTGCAGATCTAAAATTGCTTGCTAAAGGTAACATTATTATCTCTACTCCAGATAAGTGGGATGTTTTATCACGTAGGTGGAAGCAGAGAAAAAATGTTCAGAATGTCAATCTATTTATTTTGGATGAATTGCATTTGATTGGTGGAGAAAATGGGGTATATTTATCTCTTTTTATGTGTGTGTATGAAAATATTTGTTCTTACCTCTCAAAAGGTTTTTCAATGAACACAAACATTTTTAGTACATTTAAACAATTATTAGAGGTTTCTTAAAATCAGTGAATGTTTTGATTACTGGTTCTATAATGTTCAGATTTTTATTATAGTTAAAGCAAATTATGTTCATATAATAATAACAATATAACACATCTAATCAAAGTCAGACAATTTGAAATGTGTTTTTTTTGCTAACTTTTATTTGAAAAATGGTTTAAAAAGTTGTAATTTTTTTTTTAAGCCTGTGATGGAGGTGATCTGTTCTCGTATGCGTTACATATCATCTCAGATTGAAAAGAGCATTCGCATAGTTGCATTAAGCTCTTCACTTAGTAACTCAAAAGACATCGCGCAGTGGCTTGGTGTGAGCACAAATAATATCTTTAACTTCCATCCTAATGTGAGGCCAGTGCCACTGGAGTTACATATTCAGGTAAAATGATTGTTTTAAATAAAAAAATAAGCTGTAGAAATTTTCTCTTAAATATTTTTTAAAATACCTTTTTTATTAGGGCTTCAATATTACCCACACTGGCTCCCGTCTTATAGCTATGGTTAAGCCTGCTTATCAGTCAATAATAAGGTTATCACCAAGAAAACCTGTTATTGTATTTGTACCATCTCGAAAGCAAAGTAAAATTACTGCACTTGATTTACTGTCTTTTTGTGGAGCTGAGAATCAACCTCAGAGGTAAATGAAAAAAATTAGAAATTGATACCTTTCAACACTATTCTTTAACAGATTTTTTTTTAATATAAAGTTCTGAAATGAAAGTAAATATTTTATGAGAGTGTTTAATCTCATTGAAGATTTTTACAAAATTAATTGTAAGGTTTCTTCACTGCACCGAAGAAGATTTGCAACCTCACCTAAAGCGTATCCAAGAAAAAACACTGAAAGAAACTCTTACTTATGGAGTGGGCTATTTACATGAAGGACTTACTGACATTGAAGTCAAAGTAGTTGAACAGCTCTTTACCTCGGGGGCTGTCCAGGTATGGTTCAAGTATAGTGCTGACCAATATCTTCACTAAAATAATTACTGTTTAATTTAATTTGTCTGTTAAACAATTTTCTTTTTTTCTTTTTTTTTTTTATAGATAATAGTTGTTTCTCGAAATCTTTGCTGGACTGTTAGCACTCATGCACATTTAGTAGTCATTGTAGACACATTGTATTATGAAGGTAAAATACACACTTATGTGGACTACCCAGTTACTGATGTACTACAGATGATTGGAATTGCTAACCGTCCTCTACTTGATGACTCTGGCAAAGCTGTAATATTATGTTTAGCCTCAAAGAAAGAATTCTTCAAAAAGTTTCTCTATGAGCCATTGCCTATTGAGTCACATTTAGATCATTGTCTTCATGATCACTTCAACGCTGAAGTTGTTACTAAAACAATTGCAAACAAACAAGATGCTGTTGATTATTTAACATGGACATTTTTATATAGAAGAATGACACAAAATCCTAACTATTATAATTTACAAGGTGCCTAAAGGTTAATTTGTTCTGATTTGTTGTAGAATTGGTTTGTATAGAAGGATTTTATTTTATTTTTAAACTTTTATCAACTAATTCACGTGATTTATGTTTTATGTATTCAGGAGTATCTCATCGGCATCTGTCTGATCACATGTCAGAGCTTGTTGAGAATACACTGGCTGATTTAGAGCAGTCAAAGGTAAAGTTTTATCAAAATTGTTTTAGAAAGAAAGTCAAGTAAATGTATTCTAATCCTGGAATAGATTTTACCTAAAGGTAAGGCTCTTAGATTTCAAGCCTTTCTCTTGTATTTTTTCATGGTGTTATCATTTCTAGTGCGTTTCCATAGAAGATGAAATGAATGTTACACCTCTTAATCTTGGAATGATTGCTGCATATTATTACATCAACTATACAACGATAGGTTTGTGCTGTTATTTTTCTTGTTAATTGTCATTTGAGTGGTTGAATTTTTAAGAAATTCAGTTGCTGAGGAGCTTTTCTGTTTCTGAAGATCTTTGTTTCAGATTCTAATAAGTAGTAACTCCTATTTATATTAAATGAGAGTTTTTTTGGTTTAAAAAAATTTTTTTTTTTAAAAAAAAAAGAACTCTTCAGTGTTTCACTTTCTGCCAAAACCAAGTTGAAAGGTTTAATTGAAATTATTTCTTCTGCATACGAATACGAAAATCTACCCATACGTCAGCATGAAGATACAATTTTGAAGCAGGTAAATCATACTCTATTTTTAAAATGTATGATAAGGTTGTTTTTTTGTTTTTTTATATGATCAAAATTTTAAAAAGTTTTTTTTTTCCCCTCTTTTTAGCTTTCAAATCGAGTTCCATACAAAGTTTCAAATGCAAAGTTTAATGATCCCCATGTAAAAACTAACCTACTTTTACAAGCTCATTTGTCGAGGATGCAATTATCTGCTGAACTTCAGTCAGACACAGAATTTATTTTAGGAAAGGTAAATTAAGTTTAACGTTTATATGATAATAGCCTTTATTAAACTGGTTTTATTACTTTATATTATTTTGTGTTACTTCATAAACATCTTTATTAACTTTAATTTATATGTTATTTTGTATCATATCTTTATTAACTTGAGTTCATGAATCTTTAAAAATCAAAAAATCTCCGTTAATTCATATATCCTTGTTTAAGGCAATGCGTTTGATTCAAGCATGTGTTGACGTTCTTAGCAGCAATGGTTGGTTATCTCCTGCGATCACTGCTATGGAGCTTGCGCAAATGGTAACTCAAGGAATGTGGTCCAAGGACTCTTACCTCAAACAAATACCTCATTTCTCTGCTGAGATCATTAAAAGATGTCAGGAAAAGGTTAGTTTTCATCTTAGTTTGTTTTTTTCATTTCATGCAGTAGTTTATCATCGCCAAAAATGAAAAACATTTGATAACATACTTTCAGGAGATTGAGTCAGTTTTTGATATCATGGACATGCAAGACGACGATCGCAATAGTTTGTTAAAATTATCAGATTTACAAATGCAAGATGTTGCAAAATTTTGCAACAGATACCCGAATATTGAATTATCTTATGAAGTTGCTGGCAAAGAGTCTCTCGCAAGGTAAAAAAATTATTTGCTTTCTACATTTTGTCATTGCTTTTTTTGTTCTTAGGTTTTTCGTGTTTCGAACATCCCGCATATTTTTTCAGTTTTTTTAATGCTGTAGATTCTTTTTTACTCGTGGCTCAAACTCTTTATATACATATATATATATATATATATATATATATATATATATATATATATATATATATATATATATATATATATATATATATATATATTTGTTAAATTTAAAACGAAGGTCGCTTTACATTTTTTGTGTCATTTGTTTCCTTTAGCGGTCGACCAGTAGTTGTAAATGTAAACTTAGAGCGTGAGGACGAGCAACCCGGACCTGTTATTGCTCCTTTCTTTCCACAAAAACGCGAAGAAGGCTGGTGGATAGTAATAGGTGATCAGAAAAATAACAGGTAATCTTAGTTTTTTATAAATGTTCCTATATTCTCCTTGATGGTAGCTCCATAACGAAATAATTTTACTGATTCAAAGTTCTATTTCGAGTCATAATTAAAGTTGTTTGAAATAAGTTAAATCAATAATGATGGCAGTTTAAATTCGTTCATAATCGCCATAGGTTAATTTTAACTATATTGTTATCAATATTTAAAGGTTGTTTTTTTTTTGTTTTTTTTTTAGCTTAATTTCAATCAAGAGATTGACGCTTCAACAAAAAGCCAAAGTAAAATTGGACTTTATCGCACCGTCGGCCGGTAACCACTTGTACAATCTGTACTATATGAGTGACTGTTACATGGGATGCGATCAAGAATATCCCTTGAAAATCAATGTGCATGAACGAGATGATATGAGTGAATCCGGAAGTGATTAAATCAGACGTTCAGTTTTAATTGGATTATTTTGTGCGGTGTATTGAAAAGCTACAAGACGCCATTTTCTTTTATCTCGGAAGCAACTGAACAATAATAAAAATAATCTATTTCTTTAGATTTGACTAAATTTTAAGATATAGCTAAATAACTGAGCTTAACCAGCAGTAGATTTAATTTTTTGTTTCCTGTGGATCAAAGGTTATCAGTGGCCTTAAACCAAAAAAGTAAAACAACTCTTCTAATGCCATAAAAGAGCATTTATGAAGCAGAAAGAAAGCCTGATTTGGCTCTTAGGAGGATACTTGATCTAGCAAATGAAGTGTTTTTGGCTTAAACATCTACTTTACATTTGTACTAAATTCATTGGTTTTACTTTGAGAGTAGTTATGTCATCATTTGCGTGGAAATTGAAGAAACTTGAGTGCGATAGTAATGCGAATGTTCATCGATTTTTTTTTTTTTTTTTTTTCGTTAAAAAGGTATGTCTAATTTAAAAATCTGCAGGACTCCAAACTTTGCAACATTTTCTTCTGATCTTTAGAATAGTCAATTTACTAGCTATCATCCGGTTTGTTACTGTAAAATATAGAATTCATGAAAAGAAATATGATATTAATTCCTCAAAAATTAAAGAAAATATTGCATAGCACCGTCCAAATGTTATAGCACCAAAGTGTTTTAAAATTAGCTACTCACAATTCAGTTATTGGGTCTGTGACTTTACTGATGAGAATGATGTTTGAAACAATACACAACTTTATTAAAGCTACAATTTATGCATATAAGAAAGCAACACTTAGAACTACTAGTATCTGTTTTAATCTTGTAGCTAGTCTGCCATATTATTTTCAAATATTTACTATAGCGGATAATTCAACTTTTTTATTCACGTTGTTTTTTCGTTTCGAATTATTACATTTTATGGTCCTTTATACACGTCGAATTTCCTTAAAATCATCGATATATTTTTTTAAGTTTCGCAGGTAAAAACACACCTGACAGTTTGATTCATAAATGAGATGAAAATACACCTGACTCTGTTTGATTCATAAATAAGTAAGATAAAAATTATACTTGACACTGCTTGATTCATTAATAAATGAGATTAGTTTAAAAAAAATCCATTCACTCAGAATTAATTCATTAAGCAAATACTTTACCATAGTTTTTCAATTAATGGATTAATTATGATGTTTTCTGCGCGATAATGTTTTTATTAGTTACCCATAAGATAACTATAGAGATGCGCAGTTCTGCTGATCATTTAGTGGAATATAAGAAATTTCAAACAGTTTATGGCATGAGGATAGTAAATTAGGTAGTTGATACAATGAAGTTTGACTTTTAAATTCAAAGAAATGAAAAAAGGAGGAAAATTCCTCAGAGTTTTTCCGAGAAAAAAAAAGGAACGTCAAAGAAAATCATTTGTACATTTTTAATTAAAAAGGTTAAATTACACTAAAAGCGTAAAAAACACACAAAAAAAAACGTAAATTAACACCTTTTTCTGTGTTTTTCATGCTGCACACTTTTTTTAGTGTAATTTAACATCTTTCAATTAAGAAATTTATTTTCAAACTGTTTTGCATGAATGTTTTCGTTTTCTACTTTGCCGTACTCTTTTATTCGGAACATTATGAATTTTGTGCATCAATAGGAATGCATTAAAACAACAAAATGCTTTTTTTAACACAGAATCACACATTTAAAAAGAATTTACCGTTAAACACGTGGGAAAAGAATTTTTTTACTATCATAAATGCTTAATCAAGCGAGAGCCTATTTACTTCTCAAGAATTTTAAAAATTCTTCTAATTTTTTAATGAGCGGTTGCGAAAACTGTTTTTCTTCGCAAAACTGAGTCACCAAGTTGCACCAGAGAAAATGGTGTCAATGTTTACAGCAGTCAAACTCGTGTAAATGCTTTTACCGGATAATTTGCATAAATACTTTTACCGGATAATTTGCATAAATACTTTACATCAGAAAAATTTCTTAATAACTATTAACGCCAGTAGGCATTTCTATGTTTTTACAGCGAATATTAGAGTTTAATAACCAGAACTTACAAAATTTGTCTTAACTTTAGAATTACAATCGTAATATAAAATGTCATGACTTCATATTATGGTTAGAGTATAAAAATCAGACTTTTAGGACTCATTCCATAAGTATAAAAATATTTAAAAAGAAACAAAATCTTGCATGTAATAATCTCACGCATTAAATTAAAAAATATATATAAAAACGTTCGTTTTTTCATTTTACTTTCGGATATCCGCCATTTTTAAAGCAAATAACAAAAGTTTAATTATAAAGATATATTAAAAAAAAAATTTTTTCATTCAAAAAATTAAATAACGTAATTCTGCATTCCTACACTCTCACAGCAAGAAATTTTTTTCTTATACGATATAAAGTTAAAAGAATTATTTGAAAAGAAAATAACAAATTTATTAAGATCAATTAGATGAAGATTTATTGTTCTCAAAACGTTCAGATTGCCGCAGCTTTGAAGAAAATTTAAACTTAGTGCCATCAAAAAACCATTTTTATCTAACTGTACAATTGATAATAGTTCTTAGTTTACTTTAATGGCAAATAGACCGACTGGCTACGGACTAACTGCAGAAATTAAACGCAAAAATGAGGAAAAGTACAATTATGATGACGAGCAAGATGCTTTATGTTGGATTGAGGCAGTCATTGACGAAGAAGAGGCGTTTTTAGGGGTAGAAGGAATGAAAAAAACAGCTGATGCTTTAAAAGACGGAGTTTATTTATGTAAGCTCATTCAATCTTTGTCACCTGGGATTATTAAAAAAATTAACCCCCCAACCACTCCTTTTAGATGCATGGAAAATATCGAATTGTTTTTAAATGCTTGCCGAGCGTACGGGCTTAAAAATGCGGACTTATTTCAAACAAGTGACTTATATGACGGGTATAATATCAAAAGTGTCATAGACACAATACACTCTTTAGGAAGAAAGGCTCAGGCGCACGGGTATCATGGACCAATCTTAGGACCAAAAGAATCTCGAAAAAATCCAAGAAATTTTACAAACGAACAATTAACCAGAGGGCAAAATATAATTGGATTGCAAATGGGTTCAAATAAAGGAGCTACCCAAGCAGGGCTGAATTTTGGCAAAGTGAGGTCTATCATAGACTAAACCCTTTACATATAATGAGTAATGTGAGTTTATTTAGAAATTTAGTTTTGTAAAACTTTCATTTAGTTTATTGATTGATGTAATATATTACTTATACAGGGGCTCCGAAACTTGCTGAGTGTGGGGCGCTATCAAATTATTTTGATAAAAAATATATATTTTTAAATTTAA
The DNA here is from genome assembly GCF_058129835.1 of Hydra viridissima. Lineage (NCBI taxonomy): Eukaryota > Metazoa > Cnidaria > Hydrozoa > Anthoathecata > Hydridae > Hydra > Hydra viridissima. The sequence continues at coordinate 2,961,913 of NW_028324302.1, forward strand.
CTACGAGTTTTCCTTGCAAAAGTTTTGTTGAGGTAGCCGCTTCTTCTTTCTTTCTCCCTCCCCCGATTCCGATGAAAACTAAAATCTGGGGCCTCTGTATTTTTTCTATTATTTCGTAGGGATTGCCTATTTTTAACAATGTAGACTTAAAAGAGCAATTTTTGTGTGATGAAAAAATTTGTATTCATTATGAATTTTATTTATTTATTTATTATTTTTTTTTGTGCTTTTTGAAAGGTGAGTAAAGTTTGTAAAGAGACACTGGTTTCATTTTCAGTGAGTATCTTATTCTGCTTGCAGCAAACAAAACACATTGATATTTTTTATTATTATTTTTTTTTTGAAATTAGAGTTATCTAAGATTTGGATTGTAAATAATGTTGAATAAAAGTTGCATAATAAATTTATTGCAGTTCATTGTTAAGCATTTTAGTTTCAATGATTTTATTTTGTTCATTTGAGTTTACGCTGTATTTACGATGTATAATTCTATGTTGTAATACGATGTATGATAATAAAATTTTATTGATATTATAAACGTATACATACTTTTTTCTATATTAACATGTTTAAATTTTTCTTTATAAACAAAATTAAATAAAATTTACATTAAATAATGATAAAAAAAAACACCTTCCGAAAGCCTTAAATACAAGTTCTTAACAAAAATAACTTGCGTCATTCTGCTGAATAAGCAGTTTTTATTTCTTTCGAACTTAATCCTTTGACGTCATCATGCGTTAATCACTTGAAAATTTAGAAAATATTCCGAAAAAAAATTTTAAAAAAGTTTTCGACGGTAAAACGATTAAACTTTAAAATGGCGATAAATTAACAAATATAAAATGCAACTAAATTTGAAACTTCACGTGGTAGCAACAAACACTAAACGTTTTCTTTGACCACATTTTTTCATCTTTTGCCAATCTGAACTGACCTTTATAATATTCCAATAGTAGTTTCGTGGCTTTTACTTATATATCTCCTTCATATGTCGGGTTGTGTTTTCCCTTATGATGTTTTTCATCTAAAAAGGTTAAGAAAATAGCGAATGAAATTCACGCAAAGGTCTGTTTAGATTTTAAAACTATCAAATCTAAAAATATTACAGATACTCGATACTTGCAATAAACAAAAGTACAAAAATTTTATTCAAATTGCTCCTAACGTTCTAATTATAAGTAACTACACATATAATGTTCTAATTATACGTAATCATACGTATAATTTCTAATTATACGTAAGTTATGAATGTTGTGTTCTAATTATACGTAAGTTATGAACGTTGTGTTCTAATTATACGTAAGTTATGAATGTTGTGTTCTAATTATACGTAATTATACATGAAATGCAAAAAAAGTTTACTTGAGGAGTGTTTGTTGCTTTCAGCATCAAGCGTTATTGGAGTTGCACTCTCGCTGGGTGAAACTGGTCGTTTCTTATGCTATAAATACATTACAATCATTAACAACTTTTTTAATAGGAAAAAAAAAATCTAAAATAGTTTTTCTGTTTTATATTTATAATTTTTTATTTATAATTTTTTGATATAATTTTATATTTATAATTTTTTATCTGTTTTATAATTTTTTTCTTACTGTAATAAGAAAAAGATAAGAACAAACTTGTAAATATTTTCGAAATTTTGGGTTGAAAATTAGACTAAAAAGCGAAACCTTTTTCTTATGTCCGAGGTAAACAACAACTGCGATAACTATAAGACCTAAGACTCCAATTACGACACACACAACCGTAATTGCAATTTCTGCGTCCGTTAAACCATCATCGTCATCATCGTCTGGAGTTGAAGTTGGAGGTGGGAGAGTGATCGTGTATACTGCTTTAAAGGAATCCTTAGAAGCAGCAAATACAACGCCGTTGATTGTTATGGTCATTTTTCCGCTTGAAACCAAATCACTTATTATGTTCAACGCTGTACTGACACTAGACGAGTTACCGATTAAGCTAAATTGAACAATTGTGCTTCCGTTTGAAGTTCCACAATCTTGAAACTCGTCGTTTGTCATATTAAATATATTTTGACACTCGCTGCAAATCGAATTCTCGTCATTTGGATCGTATGGATTCGGAAAACTAAAGGTGCATTCGACTTTAACAAAACTTGGATCCATCGTTACATTTGCTTCAGACTGCGTTGTTGTTGGTTCATTTGTTGTGGTTATTGGAATGCATGGCGGTACGGTAACAGATGTAAAATTGTCTTCCTCATCAGTTTCTTCAATAACAAAAACGCGGATGGGGCCTGGTTCTGAACAAGTGCATATAACAATAGTATCATTTAAAAGATATGTGTCGCATCCTCCTTTTCGCCAAAACCTATTTTGTCCATCAAAACGGAAGCACTAAAAACAGGAAAATATGAAAAAAAAGCGGTTATTGGTCTAAGTTCTAAAGATTTTTATACAAAAGAAAAAATTGTATTAAAAAAGTATGTCAAACTGGGGTTTACCTGATATACATATGATGCAGCTGTTGTTGTTAGCGTTTCTGTGGTTGAAGTTGTTTCTTCCGTAGTTGTCGTTTGCTCAAGCGTCGAATTTGTTTGACTGATGGTTGAAGCTGTAGAAGTCACATTTTGTGTAGAGCTTGTTGTGTTTGCTGCAGCCGTTGTTTTATTTGTTGAGACAGTTGATGTATCTTTTGAGGTAGTTTCTGTAGCTGTTGAGACTGTTGTTGCATTTTTTGAAGCAGTTGTATTATGTGAGGCAGTTGTTGTATTTATTGCGGCGGCGGTGGTTGTTTCTGTTGAAGTAGTTGTCGTCTCAGGTAACACAGTTGTCGTTTCTGTTTCTGTAGTGGTGGTTTCAACTGCAGTAGTAGTTGAAACAGAATAGTCTTGGAGTATAAAAGTAACATTAACGCTCGACCAATCTATGCAGTCAATTACACAGTTGGTTATTGGATTTAAAATAAATACATTTCCAACAAACGAAACTGGCTCAGTGTCATTTGTTTCATCGGCATATAAATCTTGATCAAACTAAAGTTAAAACAATTGAAATTAAGGTAAATCGAGCGAAGAAAAAAAAATTTAAACAAATTTATAAATTCAAATTAAAAAAAAAAAAAAAATTCTAAGTAAAAAAAAAAGTTTTCTTAAAATTCGAAAAATGTTGAAATTTAAAAATATTTACCATAACCAAAGCAACTTTAACACCATTGCATACATCCTTTTCTGTGCACTGCCAATCCCAGTAATTGCTTAAAATATCTTCACCCAAACTTACACAGTGGCCATCATCATTGCAAATAGTACTGTCTTTCTGATTCTCTGTTATATTTACCATTTGACACATATAAAAAGTGTTGCCTTCTGTATAAATATTAGGATCTTCATCATCTATGCCGAGTTCGCCACATATAGACTGAATCGCTTCCTTCAATCCGTCAATATGACTCTTCCTTATTTTGTCCTCGTCAGTTTTGTTATATTGATCAGTAAACGCTTGAATCTATTCAAATAAAATTTCCAAATCTGTTATACTAATATAACGATATATTTTTATGTGAAGACTATTTACTATAAGATTGACAAGAGAGGAATATTTCTCCCTTTCTTTTTTAGCATTTAGTTAAAAAAAAATTGAGTTTAGCCGAATTGAGTTTATAACTTCTTCAATTTTTAATGCATCATTTTTTAATTTTAAAAGTTTTTAATGTGAAACGAAGAAGTTTAATTAATTGTAAAAAACTTTTGTACCTGGGTAGAATTTAAATTCCCACACTCTCCTTGACCTTGAACGTTACCGAAGAGGCTTGCAAAAGCTAAAAATGAATAATTTAATTTCATTCAAAGTATAAACTCAACACATTCGTTTAACTCAATCCATTCGTTTAATTATTAAAACTTTCCTATGGAAACACTGATTACATGCAAAAAAGGAAAAAAAAAAACAAAAAAAAAGTGACCTATACAAGAATATTGAGTATCCTCTCATCAAAGATTTCCCAACCATTGTAAGTGAGAAGAGTAAAGTTCTTCTCATATATAACAACGAGAAAATATGACTTTAAGAACTTCGCCATTATAAAAGTTTAATTTTTAAATAGTGCTTCCTTTATTGCAAAAATTTTATTGTCAAAATTCTTAAAGAATATTTTGCTGATGAAGGACTAACGAATAGGAATAAAGACTTTTCGACCTTTAAACTTTCTGGTTAAATTAGATTCAAAGATATTGCAAACTTAGTTTTTGAAAATTTGAATTCGCTTTCATATATTCACATTTATTCTAGTGAACGCAATTTTCACACATTTGTTAGTTTCTTTATCGACATCATTATTATTACTCAAGGGAATATTCCAAACAACATAACAATAGAGTTACTTACCAATAAGAATTGCAGCTTTCATGTTCGAAACCATTAAAGTGTTTTTCAAAATGTCTATCTTGTCAATTCGATTAAGTTTTTCAAAATGAGTCGCGAAAAAAATATTCACAAATCATATAAAATCTTATTAAACTTTTACGCTCTCACATAGAAACGTCACAATTGCTAAAGTTTAGATTTTTGATCAGTCAACCTTTTTATAAATAGGTAATTCTTCATTAAAAAAAAAATCACCACAGGAAATCTAGCACGAAGTAACAATCGCATAGCGACTTCGGAAAAACCTATCAACCGCAACTATTTTTAGAGAAACTTAGTAAAAAAATATTTTTCCACTTGCTCTATCTTTATGATGAATATGTAACTTAACATCAAGTGTGGTGAGTGAGTGAATTAGCCAGTAAAACAACCAAACCCTTGGTCGAGCGAAGAGAATTATAAGCGTGAAGGATGAAATTACTTCCGACTTTTCTTTCTGGTCCTATATTGTTCCCCTTTTTTTTAAGTATATTATAAATAGTAGATTTTTTTATGTTCTCCGTTCGAAAATGATTTACAATAAAGTTTTTGTTGTCATCCGGATACAAATCCAAAAATGCGTACACTCGTTTTCTAAGGGAGTCTTCGTTATAAGCTTTTTTTTTTTTCATTTTTAATTATTCCTAAATAAATCATTTTTTAATAATACATTTAAAAAATTAAATTTGCAAAAAAAGAGAAGTGATTGCATTTTCATGAAATTTTTCCTTTGCATTTTTATATTTACACAAACTTTGTCCAGGTTTTTAGTTATCACATGTTACAAGTAACAACTCTCTCAAACTAAGTTTTCTAATTCTGAATAAACAAGCAAATATTTGCTTGTTTATTCAGAATTAGAAAACAACAAAAAAAAATCAAAATCTGGAATGCCGTTAAAAAAATTAAAAAGAAAATTTCTAAAACTATTTTTATAAAATGTTAAATTGATATGGGTGAGAATCATTGATGTTGTTATCACTACCCAACCGAAAGGACTATTCAACACAATAATTAAATTGCTTACCAACTCAATCACACACTTTCTCCTCCAAATTAAGAAAAAACTCTTCGAACTACCTTGTTAAATTCAATTTTTAAAATGCGACAAGCTTACTTAAGTTAGTTTAATTGTCATCTGTTTTGCAAATGATTTGTTTTCATAAATTTGGATTCTGGTGAAATATTCTTTAGAAACTTTTAATAACTGTTAAATAGTAAGAAGTAACTTTTTTTTTAATTTTACAAAGCCAATCGCTCTGGGAGGACCAAAATCATACCAAAAATATAAAAAATTAAGTTTGCTTGATTATATAAAACTTTGTAAAACTAACACATATGAATTTTATGAAGTAAGAATTCGGAATTTGCAAGTGTTAAAATTATGTGTTAGAAAAGTAGGAAAAAAACGAATCTTTTTGTAAAAAAATCAATTTAAACATTTCAAATAATGCTGACCGCAAAGGTCATAACTGTCTAAATTATTAAGAATATGGTTAAAAAGATATACAAGATAAAAAAGAGTTTAAAAAATTAAAGACTATGTCTAAGAACCAGAATAAAACTTTTAGAGTTTTTTTTTTTAGACACCTTAGAAACTGTTCACTTAGATTTATCGCATTTTGAAGTAATCGCATTTATCGCATCACTCAAATTCATCGCATTTTGAAGTAATCGCATTTATCGCATCACTCAGATTTATCACATTTTGAAGTAATCGCATTTATCGCATTTTGAAATAACTATATCGCATTTTGAGAGGAGAGAGAGAGAGAGAAAGAGAGAGAGTTCGTAAATGTTATAAAAAAATAAAAGCGCGTTGTTGAATAAAACGTTGCAAACGTGTTATTCAACATACTGATGGAACTGCACCATATAAATAATCGTTGTGGAAGAGAGCACACTAATTAGCTCCACTTTAAGATGTCGATGAAAAACCGTCATTCAGTAGAATTGAAAATCTGAATTCCCGAATTTCCTGTAACACTGCTTGTTATGAACATATACACTATTGTCACTTCAAGAGTACTGCAGAAACGCATTTTTTCTTAATCTTTCACTTGATTAAAACTAAATTTTACTAAAATCAAAGAAAAACTTGATGTAAAGAACATTGAGGACAAAAAGACTTTAAGGGTTTAGAAATAATGGTCATAAAATTATCTTTCGTGAAGTTAGGTCAAAATCAAGACGCAAAATTAAAAATATGTTTAGAATATTTTTGAGCACAATTTTTTTATTACTCGGGTTCTCGATGCTGTTTAACTGGTGCAAGAAAACTTTTTAATCAAGTCATTGAATTGGAAATCGATTGCATTGCGAAATAAAAATATACGCATATGTTTGTCTTAGTTATTTAATTGATTTGAGGATATGAAAAAAATATAAAGTTTTATGTTTTGAAAGAAGCACATGGATACATTACGGAAGCTCTTTTTGTTGTCTGTCAAATAGAAAAAAAAAGAAAAGAAACCATTCAAGACTAGCAGTTTTAGGTTTCACAAAAAAGATAAAGCACAGAGTTGAAGAGATGGGGATTCAATTGCTGTTAGGAGCTGTTGAAACCCTCGTTGAAAGTGAGCACAGTAAAAAAAAAAAAAAAAAACATTCAACAGCAAACAAGAAAATTGTCCATTAAAACAGAAGTTCAGTGTTTTTTCACCTGTTGAGGTTTCACCTGCCCAAACCATTACAGATGATGGTTTTTAGCGCTGATCAGCTAATCACTCATTCAATGGGATGTCTTCTTTTCGCTGTGCGTAAATTCGGTCGTTCTGATTATTGTGTTTTGCTTGCACTATATATAGTTTCTCATCAGTCCATAGTACAAATAAGATTGATGGTAGGGGAGAACGGGGTGAGATGGGACATGGGGTGAGATGGGACTTGGCAATATCTCAGTGAAAAATTTAATAAAGCAAAAGTTTTTTATATATGTTATAAGTTTGCAATAGCTTCTTCATATTGTTGTGTTTTTTAAGTTTCAGGAGTATTTTTTTTTCGGATTATTTGCGAATATGTAAAAATCTAACAATTTTCCTGGATTTTGAAGACATCATTAATATTAAATATTTATGTATTGTTTGCATATATTTTTATGTTTATGGTTTTTAATTATTCACTATTGTTTTATTTAACTACTGAAGAAATATGATTAGCATATGGCTACGAGAACTATATAAAATAAAGGTTTTCTCACACTTACGAGTAATGGGGTGACTTGGGACAGGAGATATGGGGTGAAATGGGACACTGTTCAATTTTATCATTTTTTTAATTTACTGTACTTTAACTTTTATAATCAATATTTTTGTAAAAAAGCAAGTGAACAGAAAATTATATTTATGTTTATGATAAGATTTCAATGTTTACTTTATAGTAAAGTGTTTTTTATCATAGAAAATAATTATTATTATATTGGATTTCTTTGTTACTTTGTCCTGAAGACATCTTTCACAGTAAGTATTGTTTTAATGCCAATCATTTTTGTATTTTAAATTCAGTTTAAATAAAGTTCTTCACTATTAGCCTTATTAAATTTAATCACATTATAAGTTTTATAGGGTTGTGATACTATTTTATTTTCATTAAAATGAATTTAAAATTTATAGCCTAATCTGGATTTTGGTTAATGCAATTAAAAAGAGCATAATTTTTTTTAATAATGGAGTGAGTAATATGAGTAATAATTTTTCAGATGCCAAGAAAGTACAAACGAGTGACAAGTCGGTTAAAGCCTGATGCTCATACAATAAAAGCTGCTGTGATGGCTGTCGAATCTGGCTGTTTATCACTACGAGCAGCTGCACAAGAGTATACAATTTCAAAATCAAGTTTACAGCGGAAAATAAAGGCTAACAAAGAAACTTCTTACAGTAACTTATACTTTGATGAACAACATAAATATATTTTTAATAAGACACAAGAAGATGAACTTTCAATATATCTTCGTCAAGCATCTAATATGCATTATGGACTTGATGTTAGAAAAACAAAGCAACTTGCATATCAATATGCAATTAAAAATGACATTAAAATACCAGAAAACTGGAAAAAGAGTGAAACAGCTGGAACTGAATGGTTTTATTTATTCTTAAACCGTACAAAATTATCTATTCGTACGCCAGAAGCTACCAGCCTCAGTCGAACAACTAGTTTCAATCGCACAAATGTAGATACTTTCTTCAAAAACCTTGACAGTGTGCAGAAGCGCTATAACTTTTCTGCTGATTGCATTTACAACATTGATGAAACAGGTCTGACAACTGTTCATAAGCCAGTGAAAGTGATTGCTGGTAAAGGAGTAAAGCAAGTAGGACAGGTAACTTCTGCTGAAAGGGGAACCCTAGTTACAATGGTGGGTTGCATTAATGCCCTTGGAAATTTTATTCCACCGTTTTTGATATTTCCTCGTGTCCACTTTCGTAGCCATATGCTTAAAGGTGCACCAACAGGTACAAAAGGTGATGCTAATCCTAGTGGATGGATAAATACAGAAATTTTTTTGAAATGGTTTGATCATTTTGTGGAGTATGGGCATCCCAGCAAGGATCATCCATTACTTTTAATAATGGACAACCACAAAACTCATATATCGATTGAACTGATGGATAAAGCTAAGGAAAGCAATGTTGTGCTCTTGACATTGCCACCCCATTGCAGCCACAAACTCCAACCACTTGACAGATCAGTATTTGGGCCATTAAAGAAATTTTACAATTCAGCATGTGATTCATGGTTAAAGGCGCATCCAAATACTCCTATGACGATATATGACATTTCTGAAAATTTAGGAATAGCTTATACGAGAGCCTTTACTTCCCAAAACATTCAAAATGGTTTTAAAGCAGCTGGCATTTTCCCGTACGATCCATATGTTTTCAGTGATGTCGACTTTTTATGTTCTTATGTATCTGATCGACCAATTCCAGCAAATGACAAATCCGACAAACAAACAATCCCCACATCACTGTGTATTGTATCTGAAGTTATTAATGAAAAGAAACAGCAAATCAGCACTTCTGCCTACCATTGGACAGCAGAAGATATAAGGCCATTTCCAAAAGCGGGTGAAAGGGTGGCAAAGAGAAAAAGTGCAAAAAAAAAATGTTCTAGGTCTCTGGTATTGACTGACACACCAACAAGAAATGAACTAGTTGAAAGTTTATCAGAATGTAAAAGAAAAAAAGAAGATAAAGATAAGAAAAAGAAAAAAAGTTACCCCCTCAGACATCAACGTAATTTTGACTCAATTTAAACATCAAGCAACCTGTTGAACAAAGTTACAAATGCATTTAGAATGGTATTTTATTCTTGTTAAACATAAATAAATTTTGTGTATTGTTATGTTTTATAAGGAGTAGAATAAACAATTAAATAATGCTTAAAATTATTTGTTTCTATTTTTGTCCCATTTCACCCCAACCATTGTCCCATTTCACCCCAACATGGGGTGACATGGGACAAACAGTGTCACTTTAAAAAACCAAGCTCTTGAACTTAATTTGATGGTTAAATAATGGGTTTTGCAATAATTTAACATGACAATTCATTGGACTATAGTTTTAAACCGATTTGTATGGTTATTGTGGAAAATTTAAAGCACAGCACGCAAGCAAATTTTTTTGTCCCATCTCACCCCGTTCTCCCCTATGAGGTATGAGTTTGCATGCCATTCTTAGGCCTATCCAAAAGAAGCTTCGCTCTCCTCAACCTTTTTACTTTGGTGGTTTGTGACAGCAGTTGAGCTTTGCTCTTTTTGAATGCTGTAAGTTTTAGATCAATTTGAAATATGGTTTGCATTGTACCATAGCTGCCATTTGCAGCTGAAGCTCATTTTCATATGCTTCTTTTTGGACTTCTGATTTTTTCTCTAGTCTTCTTGATAAAACTGGGTGTTCTGGTTTTTCGATTCGGTGTGAAAGAGCAGATCCAGTTTCTTTGAGAGTTTTAAGATTTTATAGACACCAGATAAACTAAAAAGAGGCTTCAAAATCTTAAAATTCTCACGTTTTTCCAGTTTGAAACTCAGAAACTAACTATATATTTTTAAAATAAATCTACAAAAATGCATAAAAGTATAAAATATGAGTATGAAGTTTTAATTATACACAAAAAATATAAATAGAAACTCTTTAAGAGTTAAATAACCAACTTTAAAAAAGTTGTCTACACTTGGTCCACTTGGTCTGATCACCCTGTATAATGTGCGAGTAAAAGTTTAAAAGGAGATTGCAACAGATTTTGCTTTTAGTTCACTGCACACTCAGACCGATGTTCAATTCCGGAGTCAGTTTTTGAGTCAAAAATATGAACCGAAGAGCAACTTGTTAAACTTAAAAAAAGTAAATAAAATTCTTATCGGAAAAAAGAACACGGGTCATAAACCCATGCCGAAAAAAAAGTCGGACAAAAACTTTTAATAAAAAAAATTCTAATAAAAAGTAAAATATAAAGTATTAAATATTTAAAATATTAAAAAATATAATATATATAAATATATAAATAATATTTATAAAATATTTAACATAAATAGCTTAACATGTTTAAGTTGTTCTTTTACAAATTGGGAAAAAAAAATTCCCTTTAAGAAAAAGCCATCTCCGTAAATTAATTTTGAAATGGAAGTGTTTGAAACCCTTAAAATTTCATGTTACTTTAATATACTTTTAATGTATATTTATTTTGTAATGCATATGAATTCTACCAAATGTAATTCAATCCAAAAAAATTGTTGGCTTAGGTAAAAGCAGCCTTTTTTCCCTACATTCTTTTCTAATAGTGTGAATGGTAACCTTTCTAACGAACAGACGAATCACTTGTTGCTCGTAAGAGTTGTAGTGGATTAAACTTAATAAAAGGAAATAATTTAAACGATTAAAAGAAAGATGATTGGACATTGGGATTTTTTAACTTATTGACAAAGTAATAAAACATAATAGAGAATTATTATTCAACAAAAACACTTGTTTGTTGCTTTTCTCAAATGTTCTTTTTCATATTGCAATTTTCTTTAAGTTTATGCTCTACAAAAGCGTCACTGAAAGATGATTTAAAACAATCAGGATATCAATCTTTCAACACATAAAGCTATCCCCATTCCTCCTCCAACGCATAAAGAAGCCACACCTTTACGCTTATTTAATCTCTTCATGGCATGTAGTAATGTCACTAATATTCTTGCACCAGAAGCTCCGATAGGATGACCGATTCCTATTGATCCTCCGCACACATTAACCTTAATTTAAAAGGAATAGCTAAGTTGCAATAATGTAAAGAATGAAATAATTAACCTTTTCAGCTGATTGCATAGTCAGTCATAGCCATATATACTTTTCAGCTGATTGCATAGTCATAGTCATATATACCTTATGCATTGGGATATCCAGCTCTCGAATTACAGCAACTGATTGAGCAGCAAACGCCTCATTTAACTCGAATAAATCAACCTCATCAAGTGTCCAACCTGCTTTTTCCAGCTACAGCATGGTTTAACATAAACAAATTTATAAAAAAACTTATCTCATTTTGTACAAGGAGGCTATAAGTTTATTGAAGTTTTTACAATTAACAAAACTTATTCTTGAAAATCACAGAGAAATCAGTAGAATGACAAATACCTACTGCTTTGTGCACAGCCTGAACAGGAGCAATACCCATAATAGATGGTTCAACGCCAGCTTGAGCCCAAGCTACTATTCTAGCCATGGGTTCTACTAACTTTGACTCTTTTATTTTTGCCATACTACAAACAAGTAGCATGGCAGCTCCATCATTGATACCAGAAGAATTCCCAGCAGTTACGGTCCCACTTTCATCTTTTATAAAAGCAGGTTTAAGTTGACACAAACCAGCCATAGTCGTTGAAGGCGTCGGGAACTCATCAATTGTTATCTCTCTCGACTCTAAACATTTGCAGAATTTAAACATTTGTATCATAAGGTTTTGGTTTTGAAAGCTACTTGACAATTCAACGGTACCGAAAAGCTACTTAAAAAGTTGATTTAATAAAAAGCCCAGGGATTAAGATAAACCTAATAAAAGTAATTTACCTGCGACGACAACAGGAACAATTTCGTCTTTAAAGTGGCCTTCTTTAAAAGCAATAGATATCTTTTGCTGGCTACAAAACGCAAACCTATCTTGCTCCTCTCGTGAAATGTTCCATTGTTTAGCAACATTTTCAGCTGAAAATTAAAACCATATGAAAATTAACTATGTAAAAATTAAGCAAATCGAAACAATGTTTGTCCCACTAAAACAGTTCAACAAATTAATGATTGGTGCAATAACCGAAAAAAGAAATTCTCTGATCAAAAAACTCAAATCGAGTCTTTTTCAAAGGATTATAGCCAACCGACAACGAATTGCGTTGAAGTTTGCGAAATTAAAACTTTAAAAATTGGTAATTAAAATTAAAAAAAGATCTTTTTATTGCTTAAAATCTTTCCCAAAAGTGAAAATAAAAATTATTAATAATTATTTATATTATTTATTTGTAGTATTTATTTATAGTTTTTATTTATGTTATTTATTTAAATATTGAATTAAAAAAAGTTAAATAATTAAAAAAGGGAAAATTAAAAATGTTACATGGTGCAAAGATTTTTACTTTTTTAAAAATGGTTCCCAAGTTAAATAGATTCACCTGTAATTCCCATATGATACCCAAGGAAAGCATCAGTCAAACCATCATGCACTAACCCATTAAGTCTTGGGCAATCTTCAAATTTAACATCTGGAAGAACATTTACATAGTGAGGTACCTAAAAAATGAATGAAAAATTTTTAAAAAATTTGAAATACAGCGGACAGGACTGATTACCAAATCAATACCGGCTGCTGATCAATCAAATGCCGTCTAATATTATGGTAATACTTTAAAATCTTAAAATATCATAGTATAGTTATACCAATATCATAATGTTGGATTGGTATTGGGTCAGTTTAAGTTACGGAATCCGAAAAACATACAGAATCCATAAACTTTTTTTTATATAAGTTAGACTCTATTTTTCATAAATACTAAAGTTCAATTTACAATGCAAATTAAATTGTGTGATTCAATAGATATATACATAGCTACATTTGACATGCTTTCTTGTCCACCAGCAATGATAACCAGCGAATCGTCATTCTTTATTGCTTGGTATGCGTTAACAACTGCTTTCAAACCAGATCCGCATAAGAAGTTAATAAGTGTTGTAGGAACAGAGTAAGGCAGACCACCTTTAACAGATGCTTGCCTTGCTGGATTTTGCCCTTGGCCTTTATTTTAAAAAATATTTAAAAAAGAATTTAAAAAAATTACTGTTAAGAAACTTCTATAAAACAAAGATTGAAACAAAAATATAGTTTTGTTATCGATGAGTTAGTTGAAATTCACCGCAATTTCATCAAATGTTTTGGGTTACAATTACAGACCAAAAAGAGAATTTAACAAGACATTTGCTTTTCCTTAAAATCTCAGAGAATCAAAGTTAATTTATCTAAAATGTTATTATCAAAAAAAGGTTCATCAAAAAATTTTACCCGAGCAAACTTCATTAACAGGAATATTTAACATGCAGATGACATCATAAACTAGAAGTAAGTTTTAAAAAAAAAAGAAAACAGTATTGAATCGGTTTAAATGTATGCATGCATGGAGGGAGAGATGGAGAGAGGAAGGGATGAATAGAGGAAGGGATGGATGGATGTATGTATGGATGTATGTATGGATGTCTGTCTGCATGTAGGTAAAGAAATCTATTCGACTCTTTCAGTTATATATTCCATACATTTTTTATGATTTAAAAGAAACGAATTGTCTTTTGTTTGCAAGCTATATAAACATTCTCAAAATGCTATTGGAAAAAAAGCTCTTTTCAGACCTCTCACAAAGTAACCTCAAGAAAAATTACATTAACATTTAAATAAACTTATTTTATATGTTTAGTACAAAAATTGATACATCTGTGTTGAAGAATTGGATCAATTGATTGAATCAATTCTCTGTATTAAAAGTTGTATTAGTTCCTTAAAACAGCAATTGAAAGTTCCATAAAAAGTCATTGAAGGATACCCACCATACCTTTCGCAAAACAACATTTAGTTTCTAATATACTTTCTACAAGCATAACTTCTTTTATCTTTCGTTTTCCTTAGCATAACTTCTTTTTATCTTCATTTAGTTTTTTTAGGAAGACAAAAGATCTTTCTTTAAGATTTTTTGTGCAATATTCATCAAAATTAGGGGCGCAAGATCTAATTGAATTATTCTTTTAGTTTAAATATAATTTTATACCTTGAATAAGAATAAAATTATTAGTTACAAAATTTTAACTCACTAACTAATCTTGAATATGTCATATATGAATCATATATGAAAAAAGATTGTGATATTAACTGAATGGTGAATAGGCCTGTTAACAATGTATGCTTAGGTTTATAAATAACAGAAATTACAGTACCTGCTGTGTAAACTTGACCAATAATGACTTCTGAAACATCAAGTGGATTCAAATTACAAAACTCTATGATCTTTTTTATCACAATGGCTCCTAAGTCATGAGCTTTCAAGTTTGCAAACGCCTTTTTGTATTTACCCACTGGAGTGCGAAAACCTGCCATAATAACAACATCGTTTTCTTTGTATAAACAAC
The DNA here is from genome assembly GCF_058129835.1 of Hydra viridissima. Lineage (NCBI taxonomy): Eukaryota > Metazoa > Cnidaria > Hydrozoa > Anthoathecata > Hydridae > Hydra > Hydra viridissima. The sequence goes on from NW_028324302.1 coordinate 2,976,926, forward strand.
TCATTAAAAGACTGAGAACTTTCTAAAAGAAATCCAACTAGATTAGACTGTCAGATTTTTTACATCATCTTAAAAGAGCTTCAATAAAAAGTCTAAAACAAAACCAGTCCACATTACTTTTAATTCAAAATCCAGTATTTTTAGATTAAGTTTTCTATTTATATCATAAAAGTTTATAAGAAGTTAAAAACTCCAAAAAATTAAATTTTTAAAATATTGGTTGAGATAAGTAAGCTGATAACTTTTAAAAATAATCAAAGCTGTTGTTTGTTTCCTTGTAACTTTTATTTTAAAGGTAATGAAAATGGTCATTCTATGTCAGATTAGGTGTTTTATGTTGCACCAAATATTTTAGGGGCAAATAAAAAACAGTGGTTGCCTTTAAAAAACGTCTTAAATTGAATTTGAAATAATAACCATCAAGAATGGCGGTTAATAGTTTTGACTGCCAAAGAGATTTTATTTCGTTAAAAAAATTTAATAGAGCTTTTAAGGATGTTTATGACTTAAAAGCTGAATGTTTGGTGTTTGTACATTTGGTGTAAATATGTTCAAAGATCATTTTCATTTATTTTTTTTTTTCATTAAAACTTTTAAAAATTCAAACATTTTTAGAGATTCTTGAAAAGCATATATATAAATACATATACATATATATGCATATACATATTCTTTCTATATATATATATATATATATATATATATATATATATATATATATATATATATATATATATATATATATATATATATATATATATATATATATATATATATATATATATATATATATATATATATATATATATATATATATATATATACACATACATAACACAATTCATATTTGTTATCAGTATAATATTTTCAATTTATGTCACCACAATTCAACTTTACATCTGCACAATATAAAGTAATATCATGTTTGGCCGCTCACTGAGTTACAGCCAACCAATCATAAAGCAAGGTAACAATACAATTAGTAAGTTTTACTTTCAAATACAAATAGAAAAAAGTCTCTTATACAAATATAACAATTAAAGAAAATTTCTGAGGAAGATTTTTTTTACAAAAAAAATTATAACACTTTAGCTATCATTTTTTATTTTGATAAGTTTAATTTCAATAATTTAAAAAAAAAAAAGAAAAGAATAATGATGCTCTAGGTAGTTATTCAGCTAAATACTTTTCGATGTCTGGAGCCAACGACAAAGGATCTTTCATAGGGGCATATCTTTCAACAGGCTTCCCTTTTTTATTACAAATAAACTTTGAAAAATTCCACTTGATCTTATTACCCAGAAATCCCTTCTGCTGTGATTTCAAGTATTTGTATAAAGGATGAGCATCACTTCCATTGACATTGATCTTACTAAATAAATCATAGCGTGCTCCTCGTGCTAGTGCAAAATCCTTAATTTCTGAATCTGTACCAGGCTCTTGACTACCAAATTGATTACAAGGAAATGCAAGAATCCGAAGACCTTTCTCAGCATACTTTGTGTGCAGTTCAGCAAGCTGAGAATAGTTAAGTTCAGTCAAACCTCATTGGCTTGCCACATTAACAATAAGTGTAACAAAGCCTTTATATTTTGAAAGACTGACATCTTCACCATCAATACTTTTAGCGTGAAATTCAAATATGGAAGATGCTTTTGTAGGGTCTGATGTAGCCATTATTACTATTAATATTATCTGTAAATAGAATTAAAAAAATTAAGTAACACATCACCCAAAGTGATTGTAAGCATATTGAGTTTTTAACAACCTAAAAAAATAGAGGAAAAAAAAAAAATCTCAGAGCAAGTTTTGCAGATTTTTTTTGTCACAAAATCTGATTTCAGAAAAAGCTCAATTTCTGTGTACATTAATTTTACTAAGTAAATCAATTCTACTTCCCTTTTGGTAGTAAAGTCTTAATATTTCTGATTCTATTCCAGACTCTTAGGAACCAAATTGATTTTAAAAAATTCAGTTAACTGAGCATTGTTTTTTTTTCAAACCATTATTTTCTGGCCAAATTAACACTTGTACTAGCTAAGACTGCAACTTGATCATTGCTATCTTTCATCTTTTATCCAAAAACTAAATATTTAATATTGTTTGCTACTTTTATTTAGAACTGTTAAAAGTTAAATTTATTAAGAATGCTTCAATAGATAATATCTTTGCTTCAGCAACTTTTTTTGAAGATTGAAGCAGCCATTAAAAACTCATTCTTTATTCCCTTTTACTGGATGCATTGATATATGCTTTTGAATACTTAAGTGCTGCATCATTTTCCAAATGCTAAAAGAACTTTAAAATTAATGATACTTTGTCAAATTTGATGTCAACTTACTTTTAACCATTATAAAATTAGATTTTAATCTTAAGTAATTGAAAAAAGATTCTTTTAGCATTTGGCAAAACATGCAGATATCAATACATGCATTAAAACTTAGTGATTTAAGTTTTCATGCACTACAGTAAACAAACTATTTTTTTCAAAATGCAACTTACAAATGACTAAACTTTTTTGATTCTAAAACAAGTTAATTTTTTAAAGCCATTACAAAAAAAAAACGCATTAAAAAAAAAAAACACATCCAAAAAAAAAAGTTATTCTTTTGCTAAAGATGACAAAATGCATTTGAGTTAATTTATTGTGGGAATATGTTACAAATAATTCATTGTTGCTGTGTCTTACAAATTTTAAAAATTTTATAGTGACATCTTGTCATTAGTTTTCCAATGAGTAAATAGGTCAGCTCCTCGCACTTCTTTGCCTAGGTTCCCTTCTGAATATATATATAATGCCATATCTTCAACTGGTGGCTCAGGGTCATTCTTAGATCTTTCCACTGCTAAATCGACTTCATCTTTAACAGATTTATCAATAGCCTTAAAAAAATATTTGTAAATTATTAATTAAATTTAATAATATCACAATAATGCCATGCCAAAAACTTAATCGGTTAAAAAACTCAATAATTTGAGTTCTGAAATTCCATTGTATTCAAGATTTGCATAGATTAAACATTTGACTTTAATGTCATAATAAAAGTGCTCAAATGTTCTGAGTTAGGCTTTGATGTTACATAAAGAAATTAAATTTTAATCATTAAACAGCATTTTAAATGCCCTAGGGGTTTTTATAAGAGTTTTAAATTTAGGTTGAATAAAAATAAATAAGCATTTTTTAAAGAGCAATAAGCATTTAAGCAGCCAAACCCAAACAACAAAATTTTTGATGCTGCCAAGAATTAAGTTTTTTTTTTATTTTTATTTAGAACATTTTTTTCCAGAGTTTTACTGACATAATTTATTTTGCGATTGAAACTTAACGGCTTAAGATTCATATCAAAACCAAACATTCAAATTGTTTAAAACATGAGCTTAAATCCAAAAATTCATCTTTTAAGTTTTAATGTCAAAAATAGCTGCAAATTATGTATGTATGTATGTATGTATGTATGTATGTATGTATGTATGTATGTATGTATGTATGTATGTATGTATGTATGTATGTATGTATGTATGTATGTATGTATGTATGTATGTATGTATACAGGGTGGGCCAAAAGTAATTTTACCATTTAAAAATGAAATGCCTTTTTTACTTTTTATTATTCTATAATTTTCTTTTTAACATTACAATGTACACATGACCCCTGGTTTACTCTTCATAAAGGTGAGTGCTTTCTACAGCATTAGTTAATTGTGGAGTTTTAAATACCTGTTTTAAATATCCTCATAAAAAGAGGTCTAGGGGATCAGATCAGGAAAACTTGACTGCCAGCCAAATTCCACATTTCTGGATATTATTTGTTCTCCAAAAATTCACCTTTTACAGCTGCAATGCTCTCTTGGACTGAGTGAGCAATTACTCTATTTGCTGCTACTGCATTTCAGGTGTATCCTTAACAGCAGAAAACACAAAAATCTTTTGGTATTAATTGTGACCATATCCCATGTACCTAACACCCTTTTTGATGTAATTTTATGCCAAACCATGACTTTAAAAGGCTGTAGCTTTTGTTGAAAAATGGCTCTAAAATTTTAAGTTCCAAAAACTTGATATTTTATCTATTCAAAAAGCCATTTAAATGAAAATGGGCTTCATTGTCCATCATCAGTTGTTGACCAAAGTTGCCATCTGTTCTGGACTTTTCTTAAATGGAGACACAACAGTTTGGCCTGTTTAGACCTCTTTGTATGAATCTCAAAGTATTCCAACTAATTCCAAGGTCTTGAGACTAGCATCAAGTGGATGTCTCATGCTTTTCATGATTGCTCTACCCATTTCAATATTTCCCTGTGAACAAGCTCAGTATGGTCTTCCAGACTGTGGAAAATCCTGGATGGAAACTTTCTGTTGAAAATGCTAAATTCAATAACTTTTACATGTTGTTCTGTTCTTAATTACCAATAGCTTATTTCTGAACTGTAAATTTTAAAACCTATACACACACACACACACACACACACACACACACACACACACACACACACACACACACACACACACACACGCACACACACACACACACATTAGCAATCAAGTTATTTTATCTTTAAATGGTAAAGTAGATTTTGGTCCACCCTGTAGTTATTTAGTTCTTTTTTAATAATTAAAAACCTAGTTATATGTAAAGAAAATATCTCGTATCAGCCTGAAAAAGTTTTTTTTTTAATGGAAATGGATATTGTAAACAAAACAATTTTTAGCAATAACTTTTAGTATCTAGATCTTAACTTAAAAAATTTTAAAATTAGCATTTTATATACAAATCAAACCTTAAAGTCGTTGTCGCTCAACAGCTTAGAATTTAGAACTTTTTCCTTAAAGCTTGCAATAGGATCACGCTTTTGTCGAATTTCTTGAATCTCATCTCTTGTTCTATAACTTGTACCAGGATCACTCATGCTGTGGCCAAAATATCGATAAGTGTTGCATTCTAATAAGATAGGTCCCTAAAAAAATGATGCAAGTTATAAGGTGAGTCTTTAAATAAATGTTGCACAAAAGACTATGACATAAAGATTATTTGAAAGATAGCAGCAAATATATTTTAAAATTAAAACAAATTTTCCAAATCTTTTATTGAACTGAGAATTTTTTTCAAACTTAAACTTGATACTAAGTAAATCACTCTTTTAGAATTCCAATAGTTAAAACACAAAGCCAATAGTTAAAATACAAATCCAATAATTAAAACACAAAACACAAATCCAATTTTATGAACACAAGATATGAGTAAAGTAACAAGCAAATTATTTTTTTTTTTTGAAAAATAAACTTTCCATTTATAAAGAATAAGTTACCTTTCCAGATTTTGCCCATTGGACAGCAAATTTAGCTGCTTCACGAACACTGATAACACAATTTCCATCAACTTGAATGCCAGGAATGTAGTCTCCACGAGTATAATACTCATTAACAAATGAACTTCGACTTGTGGATGTTCCCATGCCATATCCATTATTTTCAACCACAAAAATACATGGCAAGTGCCATAAGGCTGCCATGTTGAATGCTTCAAAAACCTACAATTGATATTGCCTTTTTGTTTATTTTGTTCACTTTAAGAAAACATTTCAAACATTTTAAAAATGCTAAATATAAATATCAATTGATCAACTGAACAGTAGAAGAAAGCAAATGTCACCCAGCCAATAAACACAATCTTTAATATACAGTACTGTGAACAAGTTTTAGCCCACTTATTAAAACTCGTGTTTTTTTAACAGATTTTGAATAATAGCTTCCGATTATTTTTTTATATAAAATAATGTCTAACTTCAAACAATACTAAACACTATTTTAACAAACAAAAGCAATATTTATCAAAATTTTACTTAAATTTTTGTATTTAGATATCTAACGTGTTTATTTTTATTTTATGCTGACCTAAACCCAATTTGTATCAGCTCGTTTGTTTTTAGTTTGCTCTTGCATTTTTGTTTATTTATTGCTGTGAAGGCTTCATATTAGATGATAGTACAGTTTACAGAGATATTTCATAGATACTGTGTGTTTAATATTATTATTATTTTTTTTAAGAGCGAAACTTCTTCTAATTTACGTTTTTTTTTTGTTTTTTTTTTCTTTTGTATTATTATTTTTATTGTTATTTAAGTAATAAAATTCCACTACTGGAATGTAAAAAAATTATCGTGCTTCATAAAAAAGGTTATTCTCAACAACAAATTGTCCAAAAGACAAAATATTTAAGGACAGCCATTAAAGAAATTATAAAAAAATTTAAAAACATGGGATCTCTTGAGGATAAAATTCGAAGTGGAAGAAGGCTTACAAAACATGACATAAAGTATCTAAAAAATGTGTCTCTGTAAAATCGGAAAAAAACCTTCAGTGAATTGATTTTAAAAAATTCAGTTAACTGAGCATTGTTTTTTTTCAAAACATTTTTTTCTGGCCAAATTAACAGCCCAAGACATTCAGGCTGTGACTGGGACAAATGTTTCCTCATCTTGCATTCAACGACATTTGCTAAAAGCTGGGTTAAGAGGGTGTGTTGCAGTTCGAAAACCTTTACTACATTGTAGCAATAAAGAAAAGACTTAAATATGCAAAACAGCATAATAATTGGACGCAAGGAGTGTTAAACCGTGTACTATACACAGATGAATCAAAATTTTAATTGTCCGGTAGTAGAAGACGACAGTATGTAAGAAAAAGGGTAGGAGAGGCTTATTGCCCTGATTGTCTACATCCAACAATCAAGCATGGGGGAGGTTCTATTTTAGTTTGGGGTTGTGTTTCATCATCTGGAGTAGGTGATTTAATCAGAATTGATGGCAAACTGACAGGAGAACAGTATAAAGAAATTTTAAGACATCATGGAATACCATCTGGAATGAAACTAATTGGTAATAATTTCATTCTACAGTAAGACAATGATCCCAAACATTGTTCCCATGTGGCCAAAAAATATTTACAGGACATGTGTGAGGAGGGTGTTCTCGAAGTAATGAACTAGCCTCCTCAAAGTCCAGATTTGAACATTATTGAACATGTTTGGGATTATTTGGATAAAAAAAAGGCTGAATATAACCCCAAAAATGTTGAAGAATGATTTCGAATATTAAAAAGAGAGGGACAATATTCCACAAAATTTCATTACAAACTTATATGAATCAATTCCCAGGAGATTCGCTTCTGTGATCAACGCAAAAGGCGAACATACGAAGTATTAATTGTTCTTTCTTTTTGTATCATATTTTATCCAATTATTTCTAGATATTTTTGTTTATATCTGTATATAAACCTGGTTTTTTTTACTTCATAAGTCTTTTATATTTTTATGATAAAATCAAAAATAATTATAAACCTATGGTGGGCTAAAACTTATTCACGGTACTGTATACTGATTATTTTATGACATAATGGTATTAACTCTTTCTTTTAGATCATACACTTTCAACAATTTTTTTTTATAGGAAAGCTAAATATTACCCAATCAAAATCATTAAAACTAACCAATCAAGACCTATCTTATTAAAACTACCCAATTAAAATCTATAATTAGCCTTAATAAAATACTAATAAAAACAAATCTATATGCAACTTTGTGAACGAAATAGCCAGACAGTATTTTAAAATACTATTTTATAACCCTTTGCACATCCCTTTAAATTAAAAACATTTATGACCAATAAACTTTACCTGTCCCTGGTTTGCAGCACCATCACCATACAAAGTGACACAACAATGCCCATTCTTTCTATATTGATGCGCTAAAGCAATACCAGCACCAAGCGGAACCTTAAAAAAATTAATTTCTCTATAATAAGAGGACATTCTTTACAATAAGAAAATAATTAACAAATATATTAAATAATTAACTTATTACAAACAATCAGTTAATATACTCTATAGTGCTTGCAAATATCAAACAAAAAATTCACTCAATGACTTATATATTTTAGGTCCTGTTTACAACAACCTCTTTCATACATGAAAAAGGATTTTCAATAAGCTTTAACATTCAGTAAAACTTCATTGAACTGCTAATAACAAATATTTACCGCATTTAAAATATTGATTTTTCGCTAACAAGCAAGAAAAACCATCTTTAAATATTTTAGGTCTGTATATAAGTTAGAACAGAATGCTACTAAGAAAAAACATTTGCATTTAAGCAGATTGCTATGATACTGTTTAATGTCAATCTACAGCTTTTTCAGCAACAGGAATACATGGATTAACTTAAATTAGATTTGCAAAATGACAAAGAACAATCAGTTGTGGAATGGATATGTAACTTGATCAGAGTTACTGAATTAGCAAGCACTTTTCCACTCTGCCTTATGATCAAAGCTTTCTCAGATAATTAGCAACTCTCTGAAGGAGACAAAAATGAGTTTACAAAACGAAATATGACTTTGTTTAGAGTTTTTACTATATACATACTTACAGTTGATGAGCAGAGGACTGGAAAAAAATTACAACATGATTGTTTAAGAACATGAAAAAGGGAAAAGAGTCAGTATTACAAGTGTTAGTGTTAAAAGTGCCAGTCTTAAAGTACCAATGATGTAAGCAAAAAGCAAACAGATCAGGGAATAACAACCTGCGTTGCCAACATTAAATTCTCAAAAAAAGACATTGATTTAGTAACTATTAATGGACAACAACAGTAAACCATTAATTTCATAAAACTTCATTAATTTCATAAAACTTCATTAATTTGAGTACAACTTATACAGAAGTTTTCAAAATTTTGGGAAACTTTATAAAAAGTGTGCAAGTTTAAATTTACTAGAATCAACTAGAACTTAACTATGAATTTAATAACTGGCTAGATAGTCTTTACAATCAATAGCATCAACATGTTATGGAATCAAGAAGGTTGATAAGAATATCAATTTCAATCTTTTCCCAAGCATCCTAAATCATCTTAATCCTGGTTATTTGTTAGCTTTCTACCTATTAACTGGTGATCCAAATGCTCCCATAAATATATTGTAGAATTTAAGTCAGGACTCTTCAATACCTATTCAAGAATAGTAATTTTTTAAAGTTAACAAACTCTTTTACCAACCCTGCTGTATCTTTTGAATCATTATACTGTTGGAAGATCCATCCATTTGGGATTTTCTTTCTTCAACAAGGCACTATCACTTTAATTAAGTCTTTGCTTCATTTTAATCGACCTTCAATGAGAGGAATTGGCAAATGGAACTTTGACTGAAACCTTTTAACCACATTTTATCCACCATGTTTCATTGTCAGTAATTTATATACATATGTTTGATAAATGTATAATCTAATGCTTTGTATTCAATAGTTGGATATGTGGACAATAAAGATACCTAGTTATATGTGGCCAGACATAAATGTTGACATAAATAAACCAGTATAAGTGGCCACACTTGTATAAATTTTGATTCAAATCGGATCCTAATTTACAAGTTGTTCAGCTCAACTCAACTCAGGTGTTTCAACCGTTTGCAGAATTCAAAGTTACAGTGATCTTTCTAGGATCAGCATTAAACAAATTAACCCATTACTTCCCTCTAACAAGCATAGTGGGTCATTACTTACCTTTTCAAAGATGGAAGGTAAGTGTACAAATTGATATTGTTTGTAAAATTACACAATTTTATTACATAATGTTAATTATTCTTTAAAGATATGGAAAATAGAATGGTAAATGTATTACAAACTGAAATTTGTATGTCAATATCTATCTTGATTCAAAAGATATTGTTTAATGAAAAATAGATTTTTATAAGAGAAGTTTTAAAAATATTGATGAGATTTAGAAATCAATTATGGATGATACCAATAATAGAATGAACCTTGGTGAGTTATCAGTTGACATAAGTGAACTGCTTTAAATCCTCATGTAGCTTTACCTTGAATTTAAAAACAATGCTTTTTCCATTTGACATAAAATATAGTAGCACTGAGGATAAAAGAATAGAAGAAAATAGCAATAAGGGAACTGATCATGTTTGTTGAGCAACTAGTTAGACCCCCTAGAGGATGTAGTGCAGCATTACAAAGGAAAATATGAGTGCATGGTGGTAAGCACCAAAAAAATTCAACTGTTAGAAATCCTAGAATGGGTAACAACATTATAGGCGATAGTGGAAGGCCACAAGGTGGGAAGCATGATGCAATATGAGTTGCAGAACAGAGGGATTGAGGCTGAGGCCAAAAGGGAATTGAACTGCCATCGACTTGAAAGCATGTCAATATTGATAATGCTAATGATTCAGTCATACCATTATTTGAAGCTGAGGGAAAAGGAATAAGGATGATGCAAGAAATAAGGATGATGCACCTCTTGACTTTGTTGAACTGTATCTAACAATGGAAATTATTGAGCTCAACCAAAGAAAAGTGTGAGACAATCAAAACACCAGGCGTAAAGTTGCCTGAAAAACAAATCAGTCACACCATTACAGTTTAAAACTGTTTTAATAGTAACAAACAGAAATTCATTGTAACTACACTGACAAATGGTTATAGTTCAATTTGTAAGGCACACAACAGTTCTGCATTTATTTCTAGAGCATCCCGCCATCGGAAATTGCGTAAATGCGTAAATTCCGATGTGAGAAATAGTTAATAAAGGTGATTCCGATGTGATTTAATCTTTTTATTTTCCGATATTTTCCGATGGTTTGTGGTGGCTTGCAAAATTTTGCTGTAATTTTGCAAGCCACCACAAACCATCGGAAAATAAAAAGATTAAATCACATCGGACAAATAATCTGAAAATAAAAAGATTAAATCACATCAGAGTCACCTTTATAAACTATTTCTCACATCGGAATTTACACATTTACGCAATTTCTGATGGCGAGATACTCTATTTATTTCATGATTTTTATAAACAAGCCAAGACCAGAGACAAATGTTAATTAAAAGATTACTGGTAAAACTTGTTTCAAGGAGCCATGATCAATATGTTTAAATAAATTACCAATGAACATTTTAAGTATTAGAAATAAATTGGTTTGCTTAAGATTTTGTAGACAAGATTTTGTAGACAAGATTTTGTAACATATATGTAGGATGTTTTACAGTTTTAGAAATGAAAAGGTTTCTTGGTCTATTATTACTTATGAGAATCATATACAAACCTGACATGCACATGTATTGGTCTACATCTGAAATTTTTAGCACTACAATATTCTTAAAAGTTATTTTGCACTACAACAATAATAACTCTAATTATGTAATGAATTACAAGAAGTGCGACCATTAACAGAACTCATTTTAAAGGGTGGCTGAATTTTAAACACATTCAAACAAATAGAGCATGCTTTGGCATCAAACTGTATGAACTTGCATCATCAAATGGAATATTATTGAATTTTTTGGTATATTGTGTAAAAGGTATCTTTTATGAAAATGGCCATAAGGATATGCCTAATACTGAGCAAATGCCAGTTGCACTGATGGAACCTTTTTTAGAAAAAAGACCATATACTGTTTGTGGATAACTGTTATACAAGCACTTAACCTTTTTGTTAGGAAGAAATACACACTTGTATGGGAAAAAACAAGTAGAACAAACTACTGCGAAGAAATTATTTGAAATTGCATTCAAGAAAGGTGATGTTGTATTCTATAGGTCTACAGATGATCCACATATTATTTCTTGTAAATAGCACTAAAATATACATTAGGAAATATGCAGAAAATTGTGTATATGTTGTCAACTTGCCATTCAGCAAAAATGGCTAACCTGGTAAAGTAGATAGAAAAAATAACTCTGTTTTCAAAACATCAATAGTATGCTCATGTAATAATAGCATAGGTGGGGTCAATACCATCAATTGCACCTAATTTAATCTACAGTGGCAATAAGCAATAAGTAATTCTCACAAATTAACGAGAGTAATTTCTGGTAAAGTCTTAAAGGTAGATGGCATATTTCAATACATGATCATTTTTAAATGTGAAACTACAAAAGGTAGTCTATTTTCTATTGGAATTTGTAGTAAATGGTCACAAACTTTTTAGGATATTAAACTGAATATTTACAAGTAAAAATACAAGTTAAAAAACGTCAAAACAAAGAAAGTTTTTAGAAATAAAAAAGAGCTTTACTTGGGCACCAACAATTCCGTTTCCACCATAAAATTCATGTGCATACATGTGCATGGAACCTCCTTTACCCTCTGTGCAACCAGTCTTTCGACCTAAGTGCCCAAAATAACTACTTTTTAATTTTCTTAAATTTTCATTAAGATTTTCTAAAATAATCATTAAAATTATTATAAAATTATTATAAGTTATAAAATCATTATAAAATTACTTTAAGTTAAAAAATTATTATAAAATTACTATAAAATTATTACAAAATTATTACAAAATTATTACAAAATTATTATAATAGTTTTAAAAGCATAAAACAACAATATAAATCAAAAACTAACTCACCAGTCAATTCTGCAAGCACTTCTGTTACAGTTCTACCTTTAATATATGTCCACCCATGAGCTCTATAAGCTGTTATGACACTGTCATCTTTATCAAGTTGGTCATTAATTCCAACACATGTAGCCTCCTAACAAAGAGAGAAAAAAAAAATTAGCAAATGTTTTTGAAATAAAAAAATAAAAATCCAAATTACTATTAGCACAAAAGAAATTATTGGGGTGACTAAACATTTACAAGAAATTATATTTCTTTTAAACCTGACTAATTGTTTTGATAATAATATCAATTAGTTAGCTCTCTTGTAGAAACAGCATTAAGCTGTATTCATTAATTTGTACAATCATTTCACAAATAAGCTGGGGGTTTACTAAACATGATTAAAGTCTGGATAAATTCACAATTAAATATCTATAATAATTTGTATTAAACACTTTATAAGTTCTAGTAAACTACTCTTACAACCAAGTAGTTTATGTTTTATATTTATAGCTTAACAAGGAGGAAAAAACTATACAAAAAATATTTGGTGTGGCATATGCTTTGCAGCTTTTTTTTTTTAGAAAATTACATGATTGTAATAATTAAACTTATTACTATTTCATGTAGTATATATACACTTGTATTAAATATTAATAGCATGAAGTCATATTTCATCATTAACTAATTAATTTTAAAAAAATTAAATTGAAAGATCTTTAAGAGTTGGTTATTTCCCACTATAAGGAAGGGAAAAAAGCTCTAGAATGTATATATGTAATAAAAAAAAAAGCTCCAAATAATTAGCAAATAAAGTTCATCGCTCAACAATATTTCACTGGATCGACTGTTATCAACAACCTGGGTTGTTGGATGCAATTAAAAAAACTGGATGATCCCACACTGATCCTAAAGAGTCAAATAATGAAGAATATGAAGTCCACTAAATGAGTTCATCAGCTCAATCACCAGATTTTAATCTATTAGTTATTGTTGGAAAATGTTTCTAAGCTTAATTTGCAAAATCTAGTAAATTTGATGCATAAAAAATGTTTGACTTGCACAGGGTGATCATACCAAGTGCAGACAAATTTTTATTTAAATAATTTTGCAAAAATAAGGAAAAATGATTTAATTTTTTGCTTAAATAAAGTACATAACTTTACAAATATGAATGACAATTAATTTTTCCATGTAATCCACTTTAGCTTTTATCACCTAATTACATAAAGCATGGATGGCTTCTGGTGAAATTTTGTCCCAGCAATGCCATAATTTAGTTTTTAGCGTTTGTTACACTTTTGGTGTGAGGGTGAACATACACCTCTTTCCAAAATACTCCATAAAATATAAAATAAAATCCATTAATATAGTAAAACATAGTAAAATCTGTTGGATTTAAATCTGGTGAAGAGGGAAATTCAAATCCTTTCCCCAGAATTCTGCCATATTGTCTTTTCACCAATCTTGAACAATGTTTGCAGTATGAGATGTTGCTCCATCTTGTTGGAGAGTGATGCCAGTCTCTTTAAATCCCCTATTGATCCAAAGAATTAATTGCTCTTTAATTTGCACCTGATATCTGCTGCTGAAGCCAACTTTCTTCCCTTTGAATTTCTCCTGATTTTTTCTCAAGTGTCAACGACAAAAACAAAAAAAACAAGAGGCTTCACATTCTTAAAATTCTCACTAGGCATTTTTCTAGTTTAAAACAGCTCAGAAACTGCTGAGCTTATTCTATCCATGCTGAATTATATTTTATAAATTAGATTGGCAAACTGTATAAAAATGTTAAACAAGAGTATGAAGTTTTACTTAAACACAAAAAATATAAAATAGAAACTCTATAAGAGTCTACACTTGGTCCTGTAACTTTCTGTTACTCTTTTTTCTTATCTAATACAATCATTTTTAACATGGTATTGTGCTGCTACAACCTTCAGTTGCTTTTATTTTATGATAAAGCATCATAAAAATAAACCAAAAACGAAAATTAAGGGGTGTTGTTACCTATGCCTAATTTTAAGACAAAACAAAAAGAGTTACAGATCATAGCCTCACATTGAACTTGAAGATCTCACATTGACAGTCTCACATTGAAATAATCCTGTTTAGCGGCATGCAAAACTCAAAGTTTTTAGTTCAAGTTTGAGTTTATTCAAAACAATTCTGATTAAGAGTGTGCAAAAATGAAAGTTTTGAGTTAAAGTTTATTCAATAATTGAATGTATTTAGTTAATCAAATAGTGGCTAATCGCAAAAATATAAGTGACCTAGTGGTCACTTATATTTTTGCGATTACTTATATTATTTCCATGCTTTTTAAACAAATAAGAAGATTTTTTTAAAAAATTTTTATTTGGAATTCATTTTATAACCAAAAAAAAAAAAAAATGTTATTTTGGTACCGAAATCAATCAAAAAAAAAAAAAAGAATCAGGTCAAAATACTATAATTAAAAAAATTGTAAAAAATATGAGGTCAGTTAATTTAAACTTAACTCTAAAATTAATCACACGAGAACCCTGAAAATTTGTACTTGCTTTGACTAATATAAATTACAAATAAATTTAAAAAAAAAACTTTCTGACCAGTATTTCAAGAGATATTTCAGCTGGTAAATTCTTGTCACACCAAAAGCAGAAAAATGGGCAGAAAACCAGTATTACAAGAGGTCAAATGGCAAATAGTCTGTCCAAATATATCCATCCAAAAAATAATACAAAAAGTCAACAATAAATAGCAAGAATTTGGTGTTTCACTATGCTGTGTCCAAACAAAACTGAAAAACTATTAAAAGATGTAATTGGTGTAAGGAAAGACTTCACTGGTCAAAAGAAGATTGGTCTAAGGTCATTTTTAGTGATGAATCAAATTTTGAGGTGGTTAATCGTAAATCAATATTTATAGTTAAAAGATTTATCTTCAGAGAAATAAAAGGAAAGATTTTGTGTACCAAGAGGAGAAGGTGGTGGGAGCTTGATAAAAATATAGGGATGCATTTCTCATAAGGAGATAGGATTTCAAAACATTTATATAGGGAGAATTAACCAGTATACTTATAAAAAGACTTTGGAAAATAAGCTTTAACCTACTGTTAGATCATTTTTTGGAAGGCATAAAAATTGGATTCTCCAACAGTACAGTGAAACAACATATACTTGCAACTTGATGAAAAAGTGGTTTAAAAGGCAACATATTACTCTACTACCCTGGCTAGCACATCACCAAACCTGAACCCCATCTACAATATTTAGTCATGGATGGACAAGAAATTATTGAGAGAATGTGGAAAGCTTTGTACAATTGAAACTTGCACTGGCAAAAATTTTGGAACAAAATTCCAAAAGAAATATGTAAGCATTTGATTGAATATATGCAAAAATGTATATGAGTGTGCGTAAAAGCACGTGGTCATGCAAAATACTGAATTAAAGCATGAAAAAAGCTAAAGAAATAATATAAGCTATTGGTGACAAGGTTTTAGCACGATTTTAGCTCCTTTTGAACAGACTAGCATAGAGCTATGTGGTGAAAGTTACCCAATGTTATCCATGTAAATACCAGCCAATAAACACCATAATATAGTATGCTTTGTTGATGACGACACTAGTCTTGAATAATGAAAGAGTCCTACAAGCAGAGTCACATTAACATTTATTTTATGGTATGACCATGAAACAAAAAATTTTCGTTTTACGGACCATAAAATAAAATGTTCTCAAAACGACTAAAGAACCTGGTCAGTTTTTTGCAACTAAGTATTATTTCCATAGTCAGTATTGAGAGCGATTGCTCTCACTTCCCGACCAAGCCTGCAAAACCATTATTTGTTTGTTTTTTAACATTAGTGTGCTTTCTCTTACTTCTATAGATTAAGCCCTGAATTTTATGTACCTGATAATCACTGAGCTTTTTATCATAGATAAGATTACCTGTCCTGAGTAGAGATGGCAGAATCCACGAATAAATTTTTCTTTGTATAACTTAGATGCTTCTTGCTCCATTCTTCGAATAACAGTCATTTTCCTATAGTAGTCCAATGCTTGATCTCGGGTTACTATTCCACTAGAGGGCAGCTCATGACCATCCAGCTTGTGATATTTGTATGGCTGAATCAAAAATAAGAAAATATTTAGATTGGCAGATACAATATTAATGAAGCGCACTAAATTTGAACAAAATTAAAAGTGAAAATGATTTATACTTAAACTGATGTATAACTATCAACAAGATAACACAATAATATTACAAAAAAAGTCAATAGATAAACTTAGAATACCAAAAGAGATATAATACCTGACACTGTAGACATTAGATGAACCATAACATAAAAGAAAAGAAGAAACATTTAAGTAGATATTCATCATTAAAATGTAACAGATGCTATTCATAACAGGAAACAAATTGCAGCATGAATACTGAAGATACATCCGTGACAATGTTACATGATAAGTTATTCTAAGATATGGCACTTGACTATTACAAAAAAAAAAAGAACAAAGAAGTATTATTGGAAAATAAAGGTAAATTTTTAATCAAAATCATGTCAACAATATCAATGTCAGCAATGTTTTAAGTTTGGTTTACACAACAGCATCAACATCTAACAATGCTCCAATGAAAAAATATTAATTTGAATAAGTTGTTAAAAAAAGTTAGCAGAAATTTGAATAAATTATTCACATCAGCTTTATAGTGTTTTAACAACTGCTCTTTTTGGATAGAAAACGACTTTAATAGCGTGATTTTAAGTTCTTTTAATCCGCTAAAAGGTAAAAGTCTTAACCATGGCAAGTAGCGAGTAGCAGAGGTTTTTGTGTAATCAGCAACAAAATTCCGCATGGTTAAAAAAATTTCTTTAAATGCTGGATCCGAAAAAAATATATATATATATAATTTTGAATTAGTTATTCAACAAATATTTGAAGTCTACTATAAAAACTTGCTTTTGCAAACTTATTTCATGGAGACTTTACTCTAAAGAGCTCCTTGCCCAGACTGTCCAGTAAAAAAAATCTTGGGCTTATTAATAATCAAAATTATACATAAGCATGAATTTTTCAGACTACAATCTGTTAGCTCATAATCTGAAATATTTTTATGTAGATTCTTAATTTTCTTGTATAAAAGTTTTGTCTTGTGTTATTTATGTCATCTTGATTGCATAAATAAACATTTTCTTTGAGCTGAAAAGATTACTGCATTTATATTGTGCACTTAATTAAATTGCTTCTGTTCTAGAAACAGCTGAGACAAAAATAATATTTGCACAAAAGCAAAAAAGTGCAAAGCAAAAATATAATGGTTTCCTTTAAAAAGTCTGAATATTTCTGCTAGGAAGTTACTCAAGAAAAATTAACCTTATTTACAAAGAATTCAATTTTGACATTTTAAGCATGTAATGGTAGACTTTGTTGCTAGACATAACTCTTAGAATGGGGACAATTTAACTCAGCCATTAATGAACTGATTAATATCTGGTTCAAAACTGCTCTCTTATCCATACTATCAAATTACAGTAGAAATAAATTTGGCAATAAAAGCTCTTAGAAATTTTTTGCTTTATTCAAATTATTTCAGTTCATGTTTTGCAAGACAAATGTGATAAAGAGCATTTTAAAAGGTGCAAATAGGAGTAATTGGTTTTAAATTTTTTTCATTAATAATTTCCCTATTTTTGTACTATTTTTAAAAGAACAATTGTCCTAAGTACATGTAAGGTAGTTTTTTAAGAAAATACTAAAATAAATTTAGCCTAAACTCAATGTATTGTTTATATGTGTTGTGTATATATTTGCACGTATTGTGTATATGTATTTTTAACCTTAAACCATAGAAGATTAGCTGAAGCTCTACCTCCAATTAAATTTATTGGTTTTTTATCATAAAAAAAAAGAAAAAAGCCTATTTTAAAATGTAGAATAATAAGAATAACAATAAATATAAAGTATAATGTAAAAAATAATACAATTAGAATTATAATAGATATTAAAATTAATACCAATAATTCTTAGTATTTTGAAATAAAACTTTTTTTATTAAGAAATTTTGATAAAACAAACATTTGCTTTATTTTCATTAAAGTATCCATGACAATATGCCATGTGGAAATCTTTCCTTATTTTTCCCTGTGTAATCTGCAACAACATTAAATCATGATTGACATGGTTGAGAAGTAAATGATGTTAGTTAAATTGATCAATAGAAATAATATAATGCAATAGAAGTAAATGATATAGTAAAATTGATCAATAGAAATAATATAATATAATAGAAGTGAACTGTTCAAAAAATCTTAAAAGCTAATCAAACAATTTATTCTTCGAATACTTAATTTTATTTGTATGTTTAAGCAATATTATATTAAAGTAATATTGGAAATAGATGTTATAGGAACATACATCATGCAATAAATCAGTTAGAGATAAAGTTATACTTGCGTAAGCAGTATAATCATTTGAAACGTCTTCGTAGAGCGCAATTCGCTCTACATAGCCATAAGCTGCTCAGAGCACAATATTGTACATGCATGCGCAATTATTTTATTATAACAGTGTGATTTATATTTCACAATAAAGCTGGTTAAGTAGGCAATTAGGGTAAGGGTTAGGGATAGGGATAGGGATGGGAATAGGGTTAACATCAACAAGGAAAAAAAAAAAAAAAATTTAGCGCATGCGTACAAAGTATTGCGCTCCGAGTAGCATATGACTGCATAGAGCGCATTGCGCTCTAAGTAGCAACGACCATAATCACTTATGAAAAAGATCAACTTACAGAAATCTCAGAGCTTGATGAATCTGCAGTCGCCATTTTACAAAGCTGAAAGGACATAGCAGGAAGTATCTAAAAAAAGGAAATTATTTTGGTAAATGGTAATGTTGTAAGACAGATTACTTTTATTACAAAATATTTTTTAACAACACCTTTCCTACTGATCTTTTAACAAGTGAAGTGAGTCCAGTGGTTTTGGTAGTCAGGACAGCGGCCATCATTGCTATTTAAAAGCTTGTTATTACAACAGTATTTGCAATTAAACTGCTTTTGTATTTAAATCTTAGTTTGGGAAGATAATTTTAAAATTTTATTTGGAACAAGAAAAGCAAACTAAATGACAAGTTAATGTAATACAAAATCTTAGACTTTTCGAAAACTTTTAAAAAACATACTTCTAGTAAGTAACATTTTTAAAGTAAGCAAAAAAAACCTGGAGAGAATTAGATATTTAAGAATTAGATATTTAAGAATTAGATATTTAAGAATTAGATATTTAAGTCATGCACACTATAATCAAGAAATTAATAAGTAGCTTCTTCCAACTAAGCAATAAATTTTAGAGAGTAACAGATAACTATTTAAAATTAAAATTTTTTTTATGGAATTACAGGTAATTGCTTAAATTAAAAACTTTGAGAATGTAGCAATACAAATATAAATCAATAACTTATATACAGTAAAAAAAATTACATTACAGAAATTATTTCTTGTAAATTTTCAAAGTTAAAAAAGAGTTTATTGTTAATATAAGTTTACTTCACAAAAATATTTCAATAAAAGTCATCTACAAAATTATTTAAAATAATTTCAGCATGATCAATCGTTTTAATAACCACCTTGCAATTAGCCATCCTTTTGCTAATTCTTCATTATTTATGCTACAATAATGTCATATACAGCCTACAACATATTTACACACACGTATATATAATATACACATAGATGTAAAGTATGAATATTACATATTTTTATTTAATTACAGATTTCTTGTTATGAATACTTTAATACAACAGACTTTACAAAAATCATAAAAATCATGTGTCATATTTAAAAACACATTTGCTCAAGGACAATAAACAGGGGGAGACAGAGGAGGAAACTCCTCTATCTCGTTACCACTACGAATCAATTGAAGCTGTGTTTCACTGGCATGTGATTGAACAGGAAACACAATTTTCTCACAAGTTATTTTAAGAAGATTTAACATACAAGCCAAGAAGGCTGCAATCCCAGCAGCACTTAAAAGATAAAATGCCACATCAAGCGAGCAGGTTACTTTTGATTCTCCTACCGGTTCCAAGCTATTGACATCAACAGTAATCCAATAACAAATACACATTATGCAGATGGACAGTAAGACTAAAAAAGATTCAAACAAAGCAAACAATTAACTAAAAAAATTTAAGTGTGGAATTTTTTAGTTTTTTGAAAAAGAGAAACTATACAATGATATGGCTAGAGAGTTATTTATTGAAGAAACTTAAGCAATAGCAAAAAAAAAAGTTCAAACAATAAGAAAAAGGAAAAACATTATTTTTTTTTTTACCAGAGATTATATTTCCAATAGAGTTACTCCAAACAAAAATGAGTCCACGATTACTTGTCCCACACAGGTCCAAAGTAAACTGAAGCATGCTACTAATAATAGCTAAAAAGGAGAGTGCTGCACATACTTGAAGTTTTTCTATGATGTTCCCATTCCAACAACCTAATGTAAAAAAATATATAAGCACATATCATTAATGCCTTCCTATATATTATGCATTTATTAAATGCATAGTTATAAAACCAATTAAAATATAACAACAGAAAAACATTTATTCATTATCTACTCCTTTATGTTGATTTCTGAATGATTTTCTAATTTAGATAAAAAAAAAAAAAATTATAAATAACATTTAATTTACTACAGATACTATCTTATTTCATTAAATCTTCAGATAAAACACATGCTGAGCATACATAAAGATATAACTAATTTTATTTTGTGAAAAAAAAAGCTGAACAAGTTATCAAAAACAAAAGTAAAAATAAGAAAATCAACACAACTTTGTAAAAAGCAGTTTGGAGACTTGCAAGTTGCATCAAATTAGATCAAGACTTTTCATTTAGACTTTGAAAACGCTTTATGTAGCTTTGTGAACAAAAATTAAGTGATATTGAGTCTTTGATTGGATCTGAGTGCAATACAAGAGCACAAACCTACATACTTTTTAAAACTAAATAACATTTGTTAACAGTTAGACTTTAACAACTTCCTTAGATACAATTTCGATATTAATTTATTATTACTCTAGATATTAGATATTTTTAGCTTAATAGCATATACTAATTTGTGACTTATTCCAATCCTTATTTCATAATTAACAATTCTAGACAATGTTTTCCGAAACCCTCTTTGGTAAACCATAATAATTTGATTAATATTTTCTATTTTACATAAATAGCATTAAAACTGAGAAAAGACTGTTATATGAAGGAAACAATTTGCTACAATAAAAACCACAAATTTAACAACCACTTTGTTTTTGCCATGGCTTAAACAAAATTTCACTTATTAGAGTGCAAGAAAAGCAATTTACTTTTAATGGCACAATGAGGTTGGTTTTAATGGTGCAAGAAGGTTATTTTTTTTGCTCACCAGTGAGATTAAGTTATTAACTATTCTGATTAAAAAAAAAAAAAAAAAAAAAAAAAAGAAGCATAATTTTACTCTATCAAACAAACATATGATATTGATTCAATGGAGGATAGCAACAGGGATTTTTGAGTTAATATTTTTGCCAGTATACCCACGAAATACAAATCAAAAGAAAATTTGTTGACAAAGTTCTCTGGAAGCCTATGAAGCAAATTTTACCTAATGCTGATGAAATGCTTTTACCAAGAAAAGTTAGTAATATAGCTTGTAACTACAAGATAAGCTTTAAATGTTTTAGGCATAATTTTGAAGAAAGATACTTAGATATCTGATTATAAATCAAAATTATCAACAAACAAAAAGAAATGCAATTCAGAAATATTATCTTTGCTTTTTTTTTTAAAAAAAAAGGTTTTTGGAAATTTTTTCTATGAATAAACATTTTTTTAACAGCCCTCTTCTTTCTTGTAGAGGAGAGAGAGCTGCAAGAAAGAATGAACTCAAAAGAGGCCTTTTACTTGTTTAAAAAAACTAAAAGTTTTTTCATTCAATCAAACTTCTTGGAAACTTTTTTTTTTTTTTTACCATAAAAAAAAAAATTAATAAAACAAAAGAACACATTAGATCCTTAAAAAAAGCTTTTAAATAAAAATTTTATCAATATAAATATATTTACTTAATTTCTATCTTCAACTTTATCAAAGATTTTTATGAGAAAAACTAAATTGCTGCTTTTAAAAAGAGAATGGGAATAAGAATTTTAAAAGTAGAAAAGAAGCAATTGTGACAAACATTAAATAATATCTTGACAAATTTTAAATATTCTTATAAATATTAAGGATACAGAAAACATGTTTGTACCTCTAGAGTACTTAGAATGACTTCCAAATATAACATACAATCCTAAATGTCCAGCTGAGCAAGCTCCACCTTCTAAACGAAACCAGTTTGGTTCTGCCATTGAGACTATATATAGGCCAGTGGCAACAAGTCCAAAAAAGGCTGAGGGTATATTTCTGTACACTTCTGGTTTCCTTCCTCCTACCCTGTGATGGCGCCTTCTGCCATTAATAATATTTTGAAAATGTGACCTTTGGGTCATAACCTCAGATTTTTTCTGTAAAATAGAAAATGAACAATTCATTTCTTACTCATTGTTTATATTGTTATAAAAGAAAATGGAGAAGTAATAATCCAGGAGATAAAAGAGATTTTTTTTTAGTAACTTAACAAAGAAAATTCTAATTATAAGAGGTCTTAGCAATTTAATATGATTAATAGAAACTAGTAATTGTATTAACAGTTGCCCTCACAACAAAAATACAAGGTTATAGCTATAAAGGGACTTATAGGTAGGATCAAAAATTAGACCTTTTTTTACCTCAAGCTAAATTAGGTAAGTAAAGGTGTCTATACCTACGGTTGTACCAAGTTAATAGCAAGCAAGCTTTAAGTTGTACCTACTTGAATCAGGAGTTACAAGTGTAAGTATCTGTATACCGTACCTTTACACGTCGTATTAGTCAAGAACCTTTATACGTAGTACTAGTCAAAACAACTTCCAACTATTATGAACCCATACTTTAAATTTAAAACTCAATAAAATAATTCAAAAATTTAAGACTTTTATTATGGTTTAGATAGTATTTCTATGTTTCATAACGCTACCTTAGTGATTTGGTACTGAGGTTTTATTTCTAATATGATAAGGCAGCCCCTGGGGGGGAGGAATCGACGTAACTTCAATCCCTTATTCGATTTTTGAATTTTGCTAAACTTTTGGTTTGTTTAACTAAGTATTACAAGACAGCTTCAGCCTGAGGGGTATTTTATAATCTCCTTGATTCATACTCAGTTTAAAAAAGAGCTTAAGCCTGCTGAAAAATTGCTATTTATATAATGATATTAAGATTAAAAAAAATTAATTATTGATTTTTATAGATTTAAAACAAGAAATAAAAAAAATTACTCTACGCGAAGTTTTAATAGTGTAAACAGTGTTTTGAAAATATTTTGCATCACGGAAAAGAGTTTTTCCGTTGAAAAATATCACGTCCGAAGAATAATAAGACATGTACCAGAAAAAATCTGCGCGTATTCTGATGTGGTGTTTACGAAAACCGTACATCATTTAAAATAGCTAATTGTTTTAAAATGAGATTGTATTAATGTTGTTCAAAATTTAAACAACTCTGTTATTAAAACAATTAGCTTTAATTGAAATGTCATCAAATCAAGATAAGAAGCGAGAAAAAATTTTGCATTTTCTCGTTGAAAATCCTGGTGTATCAAACAAAACAATTTCTAAAGAGCTGCAGATTGCTTTGAGAACAGTGCAGAGCGTTGTGAAACGATTTAAGGACACTGGTACAATCATAAGAAAATCAGGAAGTGGAAGAAAAAAATGTTTTGTTAGACGAGATCTTGGTAAAAAGGTAAAAGATGCCTTAGACAGAAAACCGGAGATTTCTGTTCGAACATTTGCGAATAAATTTAATTCAAGTGCTTCCACTATACAAAGAGTAAAGAGAAATTGTGGTTATAAATCTTATAAAAAGAAAAAAGTTTCTCGTCGTGAAGAAAAGCAAGAAAATGTCGCAATTCGATGTTCAAAGCTGCTCTATAAAAAAATTATGTGCTAAAAAATCTTGTTTGATTATTGACGATGAAACTTATTGTGCTGCATATTTCCGATCTCTTCCAGGACACCAATATTATTCAGCAATTAATCGAAAGAAACTGAATTCCAAATATAAATGCATTGGAATGCAAAAATTCGCTAAAAAATTCTTAGTTTGGCAAGCAATTTGTGAATGTGGTGAAAGAAGCTCTTGTTTTGTGACTACGGGAACAATTAACACCAAAACATACATAAAAGAATGCCTCAAGAAACGTCTTTTGCCGTTTTTAAGAACACACACGGGTAACCCGTTATTTAGGCCCGATTTAGCATCATGTCACTACTCTGGGACACCTTTAAACTGGCTTAGAGAACATAAAGTAGATTTCGTTGAAAAACACTGCAATCCACCAAATTGTCCCGAACTACGTCCTACCGAAAGATATTGGGCTCTTGTCAAAAGAAAACTAAGGTTCAATGTAAAAGAAGTCAAAAACATTAAAGACCTCAAAAATAAATGGATGAGAGCTACCAAGAAAGTCCAGCCGAAGGCTGTGCAAAAGCTGATGTCGAGTGTAAAACGCAAAGTGCGTGCGTTCTCACGTACAAAACTTCACAAACTTTCTTAAGTGAAATTTAAAAATATTAATATAAGTACTTTCAAAATATACATAACATTCAATATCGAAATACAATAGTTAGATAAATATCCTTTATAATGTCCGCGCAGATTTTTTCTGGTACATGTCTTAGAGTTTAATTTTCACTTTTAGCAATTTGAAGAAAAACAGCTTTGAAAGTTTGTAAGTCTTTTACATCGTGTCCTATGAAAATGAACAAAAACACAACATCCTAAAATTGAATAGGAACAGAAATCCTAGACAATTTACTAGTAATTCTTATTTGGAGATAGAACCATACGACTCTAAAAGGTTTAAAACTATTCAGTTTATTACCGCTCCATCAACTCATTCTAAATAAAAGACATTTATGGAGGGCTGGGTAATCGTTAGTATGCGTTCTTTAGAAAATGTTATCTAATATGACGCTATAAAAATCAAAATTAACATTTAATCAGTTTAAAAAATAATGATAAAAATATAAGGTGCACTGGCTTATTAAGCTCTTGCGTAGCAGAACGGAAAGCCAAAAGGTAAATCTTGTATAATCGAGGTTTCACATTTTTTTGTTATAGAAAAAGGGATAGGTATATTCCAGTTGACGAAGCTTATCCTAAAGATGTCTTTATTTCTTTGGAATGTAATATTTTTATTTGACAACAATTTTCCAACACAAGTTAAGTAAATTTCTTAAAAAAAAGGGAGCTGAAGCTACAAATTAAAAAAAAAAATTATTAGCCAGAGCACAGTTTACATTAACGTTATAAAGTAATAACGAATAAAAAAGCCTTCTCATGAGTGCTCATAAATTTTAACGAAAATTTCGGTTATTTCTGATACGGCATAGTTTTTTTTTTTTTTTTTGATGATGATGATGATGATGATGATGATGATGATGATGATGATGATGATGATGATGATGATGATGATGATGATGATGATGATGATGATGATGATGATGATGATGATGATGATGATGATGATGATGATGATGATGATGATGGAAAGACTCGTTAAAGTGAAGCATAAAAAAAAACTTTATTAATTTGATATTGACGCAATAATTAAATGAATAACTTATCCATTAAACTTTTAATAATAAAACAGATTTTAAGCCTTTGATAGAAATATTTCAACTATATACAATTATATTTAATTGTATTTAACTTAACTATAGACTTTTATAAGCGATTATAACAAGCATTTGTTTATCTTGCATGAGTTTTTTCATTTGACAATACGCTGAAAATACGATTACTATATTAAATTCGTTTAAATAATTAGCATATATTTACTAAGCAACTTTACTAAGTTACTTTAAAGAGTAGAGATGAAGAACATCATTTTGTACAGACTACGCACGAAAGAGGTACATTAAGACGGTAACCTTCTTCTCCACAACCCAATAAAGAACAACTTGACACAACTACGGGATCTAAGCGACCTGAACTCTCTAAATTACTTGTAAATCTCCCTGTTTCTCCGTCGACACAAATATATTCAGTTCGTCTTGCATGTGTTTGAGTTTTTAAAACACCGCTGTACTCTGTAAACCAACCTATCGGGCATATTCTTTCAGCCGGTATCATAATAACATTCGTTTTGCTAGTACTTTCGCAAACAGAGCAATATACTAATTTACTATTAGACGAGTAGCTTTGACTATGAACGACGCCGGTTATTTGTGCATAATTTTCATTAAACTTTCCATTTTCTTCTTCGTATAAATTAGAATATGACGGTTTTTTTGGAAGACACAAATAATTTGATCCTGACCCTTTATCTCCAGATGAAGCTCCACTTGTATAACCTAAAATTAAAGAAAGCTTTTTTTTTTTTTTGTAAACTTTTTAATAAGCCTTTGTTAAAGGAAGCAGATAGTTCTAGCATATTTGTCTTTACAAATGATTTGATGCTAATTTACTTATATTTTGATGATTAAAGAAGGTAAGCGTATATTAGATTATTATGTTTATCTTAAAAAGTCAATAATACGTAAAAGGGAGATAACAATACATGAAAGAGAGATAATAATACTTGAAAAGGAGATATTACCATTGTAAAGTAATCTCGTATTTTTGTGGCATTCTTCGCTTCCCCATCTGATGTATGTTACAGAGCTATTTTTTGTTGGCGTACAACCGATGCTATAACCTACACAGAGAGAAAAGATTTTTTTGAAGGAAAGTAAAAAAAAAAAAAAAAATACCTGCAATAATAAAGAGCATTTCTGCAATTACGAAGAAATATTTCTCCTAGAGAAAGAAAAAAGAAGAGGTTAAGAAAATTGGCGTAACATTCTTTTAATGTGATGAAAAATAATTTACCAGGTGTTCCAGGGGGGCCTGTATCACCTTTTTCTCCCTGCTCACCTCTTGGTCCTCTTGGTCCTCTTACCCCTCTTTGACTGTTATCCTATAAAGTTTTCTTAATACTTAACTTTTTTTTTTACATTATTTACACTTCTATTATTTTCATGTTTGTTTTTTTTGTTTTACCATAAAAACTCTTTTTTATTACCGTTGTGTCACTTTTTCCAGCTTCAAATCTGTTGTCGCAGTTTTCTGTGAAAAAAAATCAACTAACCAATGTTATGCTTGGAGCACTTTATTGTGAGAAAAAAAAAATACTAATGATAAAAATAAAAAATTATATGGATTGCTATACCGACTAATTTATTTTCTTGACAATTGCAAGCTAAATACGTTTCATTTGCGTGCATTCGATATATTTTATTAACCCAATCTTCGGCGGCTTTAAGACTTTTCATTCTAAAGAAAAATATTGCTATAATTGCTTTAAAGAACAATATCTTTCTTGTTAATAATAAACTTTTTTATTTGATAAAAATAAATAAATATAAGTAAATAAAAGTCGACGCAAATTCTCAAAACCTTTTGGTCATCATTTAGAGGCGGAGGGGAGTAGTCCAAAACCTAACTGATGCATCAATACTACACCTGATGGATTGAGTTCCATGATAATCTTTGAAGAAGAATTTTTTAAAAACCGATTTAAAATTCTTTATGAAAGATTCTCATGAATTTTTAGAGAGAATCATACCTTATCGTATATACTTCTAGCTTTTTAGAGAGAATCGTACCTTATCGTATACACTTCTAGCTTTTTAGAGAGAATCGTACCTTATCGTATACACTTCTAGCTTTTTAGAGAGAATCATACCTTATCGTATACACTTCTAGCTTTTTATGAAATCCCATAACTTGCTCGTTAATAATTTTCTCCACGTCCTGAATGGGTTTTGTTTTATAAGTTTCTGCAAACGTTTTCAAGCTTATTTCTAAGGAGCTGTTGCTGGCCAAATCTCTGCGCACTCTTTTGGCACTTTCTTCTTCGGAGTGTTTTATATGTTTCGCGTAGTGAGCCTCCAACCTGTTCAATTTGCCTGTGTTTTCTTCACTCTCCTTTTGCAGAAAATAGATAAAAAGAGGAATAGTCACAACGTAAGTTAACAAAATTAACTTCCAAAGCAAACCCAACGTATGCTTGAGACGCGGCGAGCAATATACGTAAATTATTTGGGCGCTAGAGGTTTCTTGGACAGCATTTTCACTAACTGTTGCATAGTGCACGTGGAGCTCTCGTGGTGACAAACCATTTTGCACGCCATTTTTATATTTCGATGAGTCTGTTGTTGTCAAAACCATATTTATTATAGTAGATAATTTATGAAAAGACCAACTTATTTTCCATTGAACCAATTATTCCGGTCTAATGAGTCTTTCAAATCTTTATAATAATTATACTGATAACTGATAAATCCACATAAAAGTAAAAATAAAAAGTTCAGTAAGCTACAGTTTTATCGAAGATTAAACAACACTATACGCCATTTCGATTACCCTAATAAAATAGTCACACAAGTGTAACATTCATCGGTCAAATTAATCCCATTCATTCTTACTCTCAAACGCTCATCACATTGAGATTTGCGTTTGTCATTAATATAGATATTTTGGGAATAATTTGAAAGTCATTCACACAAAAATCCTTTTAAATGCGCAATCTTATAATGAAGCTGATCAACTTCATAATACAATTAATGCACTAGAAAGGTCTTTATATACTAAATCAAACCCTGAATTTCTTAGAAAATATGAAATCTTGTATATCATATATTTTCTTAACAGAAGAATAACTTTCATATTCTTTTTTTTTTTTTACGAATTACGAAAATGCGACAGATTTTAATCGAATCTCAAAATTAAGGTCTATTTCTAATGATAATAGAGCATTGTATCTTTAGCTTAAAAAGAGGTAAACCAGGTGTTTTTGTGAGCTGTTGAATTAATAGAGGAATTTTCACACGATGCAAGTTTCTTATTTTCTTAACACTTTTGAAAGAATAAATTTTTATTTTGCTTAAAATTAGGTGGAATAAAATTTTACAACTTTGGGTCTTCATTTGCTCTCTCAAAAAAATGAAAGTCGCGCATGCTCAGTCACACGCTCTAACTAAAAACCTTTTATAGTGAATTGGCAGATACAATCGTAAGTAATTTGCCAGGGAAATAAAATAGTAGCCGTTGGTTATCAAAACTTAAATATTTTAATTAAAAAATTTCTTTTTTTGCAATCATTAATTCAATTAAACACCTCCAGCTGTTAACTTAATTTTACATTAAAAAAGAGGTTACTCGACTTAATTTAATAATCATTTTTACGTATTGACTCTATTATTTGCACTTATATAAAGGATGATGTGAGCCGAAAGAAATTAAACGTTTTTTTCAAGATGAAATTATAATACAAACAACTCGCATGAAGCAGTTACAGATATTTATAAGACACAAAAAGGAGAGTATAAAAAATGAAACTGAAGCATTTAAAAAACTATACATTCTTTTTGAAAGCGAAAAAACATGCATTGGTTGGTTCAACTGGATAAAACAAAATTTCAAATCGTTTCGAGAAATTTTTAGAGTAAAAACTTAAAATAAGTGCACCAGTAAGCCTTCCACACTATAAATATACAAAATCAAAAACAAAACGTTTTTCACCTGTTTATATAACATAACATATGCACATTTTAAAAGGTATTTTTTTGTTTGAGGAATAAACAGATAAAAATCTTAAAATTTTTTTGTTTAGTGGCCTTCTTCAGACTTAAAAAAAAAAAAAATAAAAAATAAAAAAGTTGATATTTCTTATATGAAAACATAAAAAATTTAATTTTTTTTACAACCTAAAAGTTGCCATTTTAGATATCGTTTCGCAAATCAATTATAAAGCTTGATAGACATTCTTTCACTACTTAAGAGAACAAAACCACTAGTTAAGCTGGAAAACTTTCGAAATTTTAACGATATATTAGAAAACCGATAAAACTTTTCATTGTGAAAAATATTGAGCTTGAATGCGTTTCTTTTTATATTTTAATAGAAAATGATTCGTTAAAAGCACTCGGAAATATCCACCGAGCCTTCTACAACCTTCCAAAGTTTCTTCTCTTCCACATTGGAGGTTATCGAGTCAATTTGCATTTCTTTCATATGATTTTCTAGGTCACTCCAATGTTCAGAAATGTCTTTCTAAACAAATAGTTTTTTAATCTTAAAAAGACGTTTTTTTAAAAAAATTTAAAATTAATAAAAATTAACTCATTCTAAACTATAATCAACAAAATCTTGTAAATAGTATTATTATTATTTTGTAAATAGTATCCACAATCCTTAGATAATTAATTTAACTGACTATCATTAGTGATGCGACGATCTACTTTCCAAATAAGTGGATTAAAACTGAAGATAGAAACTGAACTGAAGTTATGAAGAATTCAACTTAAGTTATGAAGTAGAACTTAAAACAATTTCCAGAAAAAATCCGGCCACTTTTCATAGCAAAACTAAATATGAAAAATTAACTATTTAACTGCTTTTTAATATTTAAATAACGGCCAAAGCACATTTTAAATAGATTGATGAACTTTACTTGCGTTCAATTAGTGACAAAATGTCAACAAAAGAATTTTTGAGAAAAAAAATTTCGCACAAATATCTTGAAAATCGGCAAGCTTCTGCAAGAGTTATTGCAAAACAATTGAAAGTTCCGCGAAGTACAATTCCTGATGTTCTAAGGTACTGGACGAAAGAGTGGTTTTGTTGATAAAAAATTAGTGAAAAAAAATTAAGACTTCAATTGAAAAAAATCCGGGACTATCAGAGTATTCAAGTGGAAAATGTACAAGATTATTGTATGACAAAATTCTTACAAAACATGGCGGCAGCATAATTATGGATGACGAAACCTACATAGAATGTGATTTGAATCAATTGCCCGGTCAAAAATTTTACTCGGCAATTAATCGTGGAAGAATTACGCCAAAGTTTTAGTACATTTCAGTGGATAAATTTAGTAAGAAGATGATGATATGGTATCTTTTTTGTAGCTGCAGACAAAAGAATAAAGTTTTCGTAGCAAAGTCAATAATGGACAGTAAATATATATCAAAGAGTGTCTTGAGAAGCGTTTGCTGCCTTTTATTAAACAGCATAGAGGTCCTACTATATTTTAGCCTGATTTACCTAGTTCTCTACAATGACAATTGTATAATAAAAATGGCGTCGTATAAGTTCCCAAACACATGAATCCACTAAATTCACAATTTGGTCCAAAAAAAATTGTTTATAATCACACAGAAATGCAAGATAATTGGAATAGAGTAGGAACACAAGTCAAAAAAGAAGCTATGTAAAAGTTAATGGCGAAAAATTCGAGCATTTTTTTGAGAGCAAGAATATCTTAACATTTAAATGACTATGTATATCTTGAAATAATGTACTGTAATAAAATAATACTGTAAAGTAAAAAAAGCTTTAGTTTTCATATTTAATTTTGCTATCAAAAACGGCCAGATTTTTTTCTTGACCATGCTTTAACTAAAGGTATGAAGTAGAAGTCAACTGAAGATATTAAAAACTCACAACAGGTAATAAGACATAAAAACTTACATGTGCATCTCCATTTTGTATAACAACTGTATTATTATTGCTTGACATGACAATGTCAAAAGGTATTTCTTTTTCTTCACTAGATTTTACAGAATCAACTATAATACTCAGAGAATTTTCATTATTTCCGTTATTTGAAACATCAGTTTTTGCATTGTTTAATAACAGATGATGAGCTGTATTAACAGATTCAACCTCATGTACTGCATCACTTTTAACAGGTTCTTGAAAAATACTTAATGAATCAGAATCAGATTTTCCATTTTCATCAGTATTGGTTAAAGCTGCCTCTAATTTATCTGTAACACTGCCAATGAGACTTTGTTGCTGGTCATTGGGTTGTTTTGAAGAATTAGAATCAGAAATATTAAACCCATTTTTTGAAGTATTAAGAAAGTTGTCAGTGGAAAGATTAAGACGTTGGAGCACTCTATCAACTTTTAAACGAGTCGGCATATTCTCTGAATCAACCTATAAATAAATAAATAAATAAATAAATAAATAAATAAATAAATAAGTATATATATATATATATATATATATATATATATATATATATATATATATATGCACAATAAATACACAGATAATAAATTGCAAAAAAGAAAATTATATACTTTATTTGAAAAATCTATTTTCTAAAAATTTTCTCCTTAAAAACAACAACTATAATTAAAAGAAAAATTTATCAAACATGCATAAATGTATGCATATATACATGCACTCACACACACACACATGAAGACATACATATATAAATACATGCATACATGCATACATGCATACATGCATACATGCATACATGCATACATGCATACATGCATACATGCATACATGCATACATGCATACATGCATACATGCATACATGCATACATACATACATACATACATACATACATACATACATACATACATACATACATACATACATACATACATACATACATGTACATTACTTTCCATACTTTCATGTATGCATGTATGTATGTATGCATGTATGCATGTATGTATGTATGTATGTATGTATGTATGTATGTATGTATGTATGTATGTATGTATGTATGTATGTATGTATGTATGTATGTATGTATGTATGTATGTATGTATGTATTATGTATAATCATGCATGCATAATCTATAAAACTTTACCTCGATTGGAGAAGTATTTTCTTCAGAAGGAATTATATTTTGCGTAGGGCCAGGTGAATCTGTAGGTTGGTCTGTACGTTTTGCAGATACTCTTGCCATTATCATTTCTACCCTCTAGATTTAAAAAGATCTTTCTTAAAATACTTTTCTAAAGAAACTATTTATTTCCAAAAATATCTTTATTTAGTTCTACAACACACAAACATATAAACACACACACACACACACACACACACACACACACACACACACACACACACACACACACACACACACACACACACACACACACACACACACACACACACACACACACACACACACACACACACACACACACACACACACACACACACACACACACACACACACACACACACACACACACACACACACACACACACACACACACACACACACACACACACACACACACACACACACACACACACACACACACACACACACACACACACACACACACACACACACACACACACACACACACACACACACACACACACACACACACACACACACACACACACACACACACACACACACACACACACACACACACACACACACACACACACACACATATATATATTTTATGACTCATAGTGTAGATGGGAGAAAACAGTTTTCAGCTTAGGGGGGGTGAACATTTTTAAGATTTAACACTTTCAAATGGTATTTCCAGTTTTAAAATGTAATTTCTCCACTCATAGTAACATGGGAAACCAAAAATTGCCAAAAAAAATTTTTAGTCATACCTCTAATATATATATATATATATATATATATATATATATATATATATATATATATATATATATATATATATATATATATATAGTGGAGAAATTACATTTTAAAACTGGAAATACCATTTGAAAGTGTTAAATCTTAAAAAAGTTCACCCCCCCCTAAGCTGAAAACTGTTTTCTCCCATCTACACTATGAGTCATAAAAAAACATGCCACTGAACTTTCTACCATAACTTTGTCAAATTTGGTCTGATGCCTAACAAAATTTCAGGTTTTGTTAAGAATTGAATTGCAGAAAATTATTCGTCTGATGGCGACCCAATTCTAAAAACTGACTGTACATGAACACTCCAAACTTCAATAACAGAAAAATTGTCTGATTTCTTATATAGAAGTTAAAATTAGTTTAAAAATTCTAGGTTGAGACAATAAAAAAGAATTTAAAAAGTAATATTTTATATAAGTCAAGTATTGTTCTTGTTCTCTACTTGAAGAAGACACCATTTTTAGTAAACAACTAAAAGTATTTAAACTTTTGGATGTTTTTAGCTTAACATTTGCATTTCAGCAATTTCACTTTTTGGTAAAGAAATGAGACAATTTTGTGTTGTTGAAGTTTGGAGTGCACGTGCATAGTGAGCAATGGCACTTTGGTGGTAATTTTGATGTTGTTTAGTACTACTACATTTTGATGTCGTTTAGTAGATAATTTAGTTGTGAATAATCGCTGAATAAATTTTTAAAATCGGTTCACAATGAGCAAAGTTATTGCAATAAGTTCAGTGGCATGTTTTTTTATGACTCATAGTGTATCTATTGTTAGATACAGTACAGTTTAAGGTATCACAGCTTCAGTTTATTGCTGGTGTGATTTTGCTAAATGCATTCTTATTACATCTTTCATATTATATATTATATTTGTTATCATCACCTGACTTTTGATATTTTGTAAACTTCTTTTGATAACCTAAACTCATAAGATTTGTTTATTTGTAGATAATTAAATTTCCACTCAAATTATAATTCGACAAGACTATAGTCAAGATGTCTAAAAATAGTTTTCCTTCAGATTTGAATAAGAAACTATGGGAATCAAATTTGGTGAGGTTTGAAACAGCCAAGAATTCAAGAAAGTATGCAAAGATTGTTGACAGTCTTGATCAAATGAACAAAATGCCAACAGAACAGCATATCCTGGATAGATTTAAGTGCTTGGCTGCAAATGTGAAAAGTAGACAGGAGAGAGTTGTGATAGTGGTCAAAGAAGTAAAAATCTTATGGAAGAAACTAAATCTTCCAATTCAAAAAGGCAAATCTACAGTGGAAAGAAAAATTGAGAATGTACTAAACAAGTATGAAAAAGACAGCAGAAAACCAGGAACGCAAGACTTTACCAACTTGTTCAACGTAACTGATGAAAATGGAGAACGGTTGTGCCAGGAAGATAAAGCCTTCTATAATCTTCAGATGTCAACAAATGGTAGAGCTGGCTACTGCACCACAATTGCAGATATACAAGGAGTTCATCCTAGAAAACTAAAGTTGATTAAGCAAAAAGTCAGTCAAGATACTAAGGATGATTTCAGCAGTGAAGATGAAGAACAGCAAAGAGTCAGTCAAGATACTAAGGATGATTTAAGCAGTGAAGATGAAGAACATTTTAGTACTGAAGAAGAAAAACAAGATTCTGACAGTGGTTCTCAAGATTCAGAGGCTCCAACAACATGTAAAAGACAAAAAACTGATTATGCAATAAATTTGGTGACAATAGCAAAACTGAGTTCAATAAAGGCACACACAGTCTGCAAAACTCTTGCAAAAGATGGAATTTCTATTCTAACTCCAAGTCAAAGTGGTGTTTACAAAGCTACAATGAAAGCAGGAGAAAAATTAAAAGAACACTTTACTGAAACTCTAAGAAACGAAAACTGGAGCTTGCACTTTGATGGGAAGCACATAAAGAATACAGAGTACCAGGTTGTAGTTCTAAAAAATGAAGATAGAGAAGGTGAAACAATATTCAATGGAATAAAAACTGTGCTTGATGAATGTAAGCTATGGCCTGCAATTAAGTTAATAATTTCTGATACAACCTCTGCAAATACAGGAAAATCTGTTGGGGCAGTCACACTACTACAGAAGCATTTTGTTAAGCTTGGATTAGACAAACCTCTTTATATTGGATGCCAGCATCATGTTCTTGATACATTACTAAAACATGTGATGAATGATTATTTTGAAGCAGCAACAACCTCGCCTAATCTCAATTATTGGTTCATTAGCAGAATAACAGAAGAGTACCAGCAACTAAAAGCATCTTTTGACAATTCTGGCGATGCTCTGAAGGAAGAAGAAATTGTTTGGAGAGATGATATGGCTTTCCTTCATCACTTGATCACTTGTTACAGAGAGTTTAAGAAAACAGGATGCTTCCCTAAAGTAAATTTCAGAACTTTGCCAAATATAAGCAATGCAAGATGGAATAGCCGAGCAATCTATGCTTTGCTAGCTTATATCTTACTTCCAGAATTTCGACAGTCAGCCGAAGGTCAGTCATCATGTGACTTTATTAGCGGCACGTGGAGTGACATCTGGTTTTCTGGTCAGGTTTATAATCAGGATAACTACCATAATTTGGCAGCCGTTTGCAAAGATCACTCAAAGGCAATAAAGACTTTACGGACTTTTTGGTCGGTTGAGCCGACTCCAATCCCAACTCAAAGGTCAAACATTTGTGCTGAACGTGCAATTAAAGTTTTGCAGGATTTACTTCCATTGTGCAAAAGCATTGAAAAATATAACATTAAATTTCTTTTGTCAAATGAACACTAAAACCTGTATGTTTGTATTTCTGATTAAAAAAAAAACCATTTTGTACGATGTATAATTGTATATATTTTTATAAATTTGAATAAGGGGGGTGACATTTTTTTAATGTTGACACTTGTCATTGGATTTTTCTTGATCTTTGCATTAAAACTCCACAAAAAATAACATGGGGATAGGGTCTTTAAAAATTGTCATATCCCATATATATATATATATATACAATAAACAATTAATACTGTTATAATTGACACCATACACAAAATTTATTTGATAGCCCCTGATGACAAAAATTTGACGCAATATTTGAGTAGTTAAATCTTTTAAACCTTATTTAAGTGTTAGTTTTCTCTCACTGAGATTTTTTTTTAGTTAACAAAGAAGTTATTATTGCTAGGATACAAATTACAACAGTTGTAAGTTAAAGTTTATTAATGCTCCACCACCAACTTTTTATTATTGCTGAAGTTAAGGTTTATTTATCTGATAGGAAAGTAAACCTGATCAACATGAGGCTTGTCCTCCTGGAAACAACCATTAGGAATAATTGCCCAAATAAAAGGAGTTTTTGTCTATTTCTTGAAGGAGAAGCAAACTCTGGGATAATGTTCCAAAGGGTCTTCTTGGAAGGAGTAGACGTGCATTTATAAGGTAACTGGCTGAGGGACACAAGGGCAATATTAATGATTTTCTAGGAGAAAATTTGATAAGGGAGGAAAGCAGCAGACGATGGCTAACTTTCACACATTAAGGGCTTCAAAATGCTATAATACCAACATCATGTGACAAAGATGAAGAACAATGAAACATGAATAATCAAAGGTCTCTTGAACAACCGGTCTGGAACTTTAACAAAAAAAATTGTGAACAATTTCAAGTATGATCATTCATACATCCTAAAAATATTAAAAACAAAACAATCATTTAAAAAAAAAAAAAAATCCTGATCACACTAATAAACAGAGCAGTTACAAATGAAGTGAGGAAGAGTTTGCTGCATGGTCAGAAAATGTGAATTTATCATTGATGAGTCATACTTTACATTTAAACATAAACAATTCTAATATGGGATTTTACTCAGGTGAATGGAAAAGGGCACCAAAAAATTGTAAAATGAAAGCGCAAAAGCGAATTTGAAAAGTTCTTGTGTGGATTAGTAGATCCCCTCGTGGAATCTCTCAACCATTTATTGTTCTTACAGGACTGGCAATTAATAAAAAAGTGTATAAAAATGATCAAATCATTAAAAGATTAATTTCTTTTACTAAAAAATATCAAAGTGATGGTAATTATGCATTTTGGCTGACTTAGCATCCTCACACTATGTCAGAAGTGTGATCAATTACCTTAATGAGAAAAACATTGTTACAAAAGTTGATAATCAAGCTTAAGTCCCAGAGTTACAACTTAATAAGGATTTCTAGTCAATCTTTAAAGATATTGATGATGTATTGATATTGATGTGTAATCTTGTACAGAATATGTGCAAGAATGTAAACAAAAAAGTTGATGTATAATGTAACGGACAGAAATCATTATTTCAGTCCTGAAAGTAAAAAATATATATATATTGCTTACTATTCTGTATTAGTATTTTGTTCATTAAACTTTTTTTCGTACTATTACTGCTTGTGTTTATTTTGCATCAAATTTTGTCACCAGGAGTTAAAATTTAATAAAAAAGTAAAGGTTTCAACACACTGGAGCTTGATGAAACAAATAAACCTACCTACATTTATCTTAAAGCATATTAAGGAACAGACAGCAGAAAATTTATGCAAGTAATACTTAAACAACTAAAATAAATACCTTTTTTCTTTCAATTCGTTCTGCATCCAGTTCTTGTTCTTTAATTTCCTGCTCTTTTAGGTGCTTTTCTAACTCCAGCTTTGCCTTTCGCTCTATTTCCTCATCTCGTAACCTCTGCTCTTCCTCTGCCTTTTGCTTCTCATCTCGATCACGCTTTTCTTTCTCTTCCATCATTTTTTGACGCCTCTCTTCTTCTTCATGTTTCAACTCATCAAGCAGAGCACTTTGAAGAGCTTCCTCTTCCTCTAATTGCTTAGCTAATTTCCTCTCTTCTTCTTCACGCCTTCGACACTCTTCTTCATCTCTTTCCTTATCTGCTTTAGCTTTGGCTTCAGCTTCTTCTTTTGCTTTCTTACGATGTTCAGCAAGAGCTTTTTTTGCTTCTTCTTCAGTCTTGGCTTTATTTTTAGCATCTAGATCAGCCTTTACAGCTTTTTTGTTACCATTAGTTTTAGATTTACCCTTTGATGCAGCCTGCTCTAAACTTGATTTAGCATGGTTTGCCTCTACAGTAGCTATAGATTTTTCTGACATCTTAGGTGCCTTTGATCCAGAAACTGAAGTGTTTTTCCCTGGTTTTGATACTTTTACAGCATTTTTTTTTTGGTCTGGAACGCTATCTGCTACTGAATGTTCTAAAACACACTCCCCAGATTCTTTATTTTCGTTTTTTATTTTCAAAGTAGGTGATGATACTTTTTTTGGTGTAGAGCTGTGTTTTGGAGTATAGCTATCAGATTTGGATCTCACAGCAGAACCAGGTTTTTTAGGTGGAGAGGATTCAGATTTTGATTTTAATGCTTTTGGAGCTGTTGAAGGTCTTTCAACATCTAAAACTTTTTTCACCTTTTTTTCGCTTAGAGGTGTTGACTGAGGTGTTCTTTTTTTATCTGAAGTAGATATACCTAAAGCAGTAGATGGTCTTTGATTTAATGAATGGCGAGTTGTAGGTGACTTAACTGGATTTTCTTTTGATATAGTAGACTGCTTACTATCTGCTGCTTTAGAATGAGTGATCTTATCTTTGGACTTTAAAAGATTGCTAGTAGAAGCTGATGATCGAGGTCTTTGATTTATTTTCTGTTTTTCAGCAGGTTTTTTATCACCAATATCTATTTCTTTTTCTAATGGTTTATTTTTGCGCAGTTGTAATAGGTTAGAAGTAGATAAAGAATACCTTTTTCGAATTGCAGTAGTATCTACAGGTGCAGTATTTGCAGACAGTTTTTTATATATAGCCTCTTTCCTCGCATTTTCTTCATCTTCTAATTTCTTTTTTCTTTTTAAAACAGCAGCTCTGCGCTCATCTTCTTTACTCTTAGAATCAGTAAGTCTTTTTTTTGATTTTAGCTCTTCTGCAGTAAGACTTTTTCTTAAAATATGTGGTGACTCTTCTTTTTTATGCAAAGAAGGAGAGGCTGGTTTTTGTTTTTGTTTTTTAATGTCATTATTAATTTCTAACCCATTTGTATTAACTGTTTGATTCTTATTCACATCTTCATTCTTTAATATATCAACAGTTGGACTTTCTATAGTAACTTGAATAATTTTTTCATTAGGATCAGCTACAAGATTTCCCACCACTGAATGATTTTGAATGTTTGTTTCTTGTTCAACACATAAAACCATGTTAACCTCAGGGAGATCTTTTTTCTCTAAAGCAAAATAAGCATAAATAACTTTTAAAAACAAGAATATTTAAATTTAGTAACTAAATAAAATACAACCTTTTTGAAAATTTACTTTATTTCAATTTTTTTCATAAAATTATATTCTTGATGAAGACAAAAATTTACTTTACTTTAATTTTTTTTCATGAATTTGTGTTCTTCATGAAGTTATGTAAAAACTTTACATAACTTCATGAAAAAAATTTTAGCATTTTACTTGACATGACAATAATTAATTTAATATTTATATCAAGACATTGTTGCTAAAACATTTATTAATATTTATAGATGAAATTGAAGTAGAGAGATGGTAAATAATGATATCAAAAACAAATACTGGGTTGTATAAAAACAAAAAGATAATTTTTCATAAATTCTAAAAACCTCAACAATTTTTCAAAAAAGTATTAAATAAATTTCACACATATTTAAAAAAACAGATGTTACTGTAAGTTTCACTAAAAAGAAGCTTTTATTTGAAGTTTCTTTTTTATCAATGAAAATTTGAAGAGTTCAAT
This sequence comes from Hydra viridissima, assembly GCF_058129835.1. Lineage (NCBI taxonomy): Eukaryota > Metazoa > Cnidaria > Hydrozoa > Anthoathecata > Hydridae > Hydra > Hydra viridissima. Next base: position 3,017,686 of record NW_028324302.1, read on the forward strand.
GAATGCTGAATAAAGCATAATTATTCATCATTCATAAACTCAACCTCAAAGCAACTTAGTTAATAAATTTTTTAAATTTGCTGATACAGCATTCTGCATAAATAAATTTATAAAATCTCAGGTGTACAATTGCAACAGCCAAGTTAAGCAAAGTTCAAAGCACTCACTTATAGGAATGTTTTTTTTAAAAATTGAATAGTAAATTAAAACAGCTGGGAGATTTTACACAGTGAATAAAATATGTAAAAAAATTAAACATACTCCTTAAAAATTTCAAAGCTGCTTACCATAAAATATACACTATGCTCAAAAATATACACTATGCTCAAACAAAACTACAGTAACATAAAAAAGCTCTTGTAACTTATGACATGAAAATATAAAAATAGTTCTTTTTAATCCATTTTTGCTTAGAACCTCAATGAGGACATTTTAAAATATTTTATTTGAAGATCTTTAATCAAAATATTTATTATAGAGAACGAAATTGCTCCTAAAACGGCGAATGACATAATTAACTTGATCTTGGAGCAAAAAAAAATTTAAGTTAAAATAATTTTTTTAAAAAGATTTAACAGATTATAAATTTAGTTAATAAGAGTATTTGTAAACACTGGAAATCTACTAAATGTTACTAATTAATAAAGTGTTGAGTTTCTGGTTTGACATTTTGATTATCCTACAGACTTCTGGTATAATGCAATTTCAGCAATAATTTATGAAGTGATGATGATGATGATGATGATGATGATGATGATGATGATGATGATGATGATGATGATGATGATGATGATGATGATGATAATGATGATGACTGAGATGATTAAAACTATTAAATATATCAAAGACATAGATCAAATATATTTTGTTTAAGATGCTTGTGTTTTTGTATTCCAATATAAAAAAACAACAAAACATAAACAATGATTTTACTTGGAATAACTAATGAGGTGACACATATTTTTAAATTTAAAAAAACAACATATTTTATCTAACTTGTGATCAAAATTAAAAGTTAATTCCTTCTCATTAACTTTACTACCTTTTCGAATATTTTTGCAAGGCTTTTTAACCCTTGATGCTAGATTTTCAAGTATAAAAGAGTCCCTCAACAATCAAACAGATTCCACAACTTTTTAAAACCTGTTTGATTTTTTAAAACTATTTTCTATTATGTAAATGCATCACCATCATCTCTGTTATTGTGATGAGTTCTTTAAAAATGCTGTTGACTGATAGAGTATTATAAAATGTAAGAAATATATCTTTTTTAAAAAAATTGCTGCTAATGAGTTAGTCAGGTAAAATAATTTGAAAAAAATCAAAAGCCATACCACTGATTTCATAGTTTTCTATGGGTTTTAGAGATTCTATTGTAGACGCCTCCTCGTCATCTGCCATTTTCTATTTTGAATTTTTATAAAGCTGGCAAAGCATAAAATAATTTGGTATTTTTATAGCGGCTTCCGAATATCAACCTAAGTAATTAAGACAATTTTTTTTCTTTCAATCTTTAGAATTTACGTTTTAAAAATGCATTCGTAATCTTAGCTATATTTAAATTTTCCTCTTTATTAATTAAACACTTTTATGTTGATTATAATTTTAAATTAGATGTGAATATGTGATAATGCCAAACCAATAATTTGTGAACGTAGGGAGTCAAAGTTTACGCCCTACTGTTGGTTGCTAAAACAGCCTAAGTGGAGTATGCCTGCAGAAATGATAAATTAATACTTTTTAAGTACAAGGGTTTCGCTTGAAAACTCGTCCCCATTACTTTTGTACGGCTTTGCATTCGCTAATGGTGAAAAAGTAGACTGGGGGTAGTTTTTAAATTTCAGGCAGACTTTTTCTATCAAAAAAAAGTTTATCAAAAAAATACATTTAGTAAAAAAAATTTTCTAAACAAATAACAGTCTCTAACGGGCAGGGGAAGAGCTCGAAGGGGCTCTTTCCTGAAGAGAGCTTGGTCAGATCACAAAACTAAAGAGAGCTCAGTTAGATAAACACCTCCAAGTTGATCCTATAATCTATTAAAGAAGTAAAGCGTGTTCCATAATGATTCTAAGCTCCAAACTGAAGTTAAGGAGATTCAAAGAAAGATCTTGTTTTAGAAAATCCAAGTTGCAACCATTTAAACTGCAAATGATAATTTTTTTGAAAAAAAAAAAAAAATTTTTTTAAACATATCTCATCTATGTTAAATCTAAAATGATTTTAAAGTTGGATATTAGGTAAATCTTCAAACGGCCATATTTCCAACATTGATTATATTCGATTTTCTGTTTTCTACAGGTCCAAACCACTTTTTTTAAAATTATAGCAGCAAACGAACTTCTTCATAAAGTAGAGCAATAGCAAAAAGAATATGCAAAGAAAACACAAGTTAAATGTAAAACCAAGTCTATTTGAAGTAATTAGAAAAAAGGCTGAAAAGATCATTTCGACATATGGTTTCTGTCTCAGATATTAATATATTGGTTCTATTCGCTGGTAGAGATTCTTTTGTATAAAGAATTGTTTCAATGAGCAGTAGTGTAAAAGCCAATCTAGTACTTTAAGGAAGGCCACGATATTAAAAAAAGTTTATACAAAAAAATCTTTGAATGTAAATGTATAGCAGATTTAAATATTTTTGTACTTAAGTGTCTTATTTTAAAATGTAAATGAGGTAGCAGTTAGTCATTTCCTGCAGCATGACCTTAATGCTCTATTTATAGCTGCAACTTTTGGAGCGCATTTAATCGAAATAAAAAAGCCACTTTTAAATCGTGAGCGTTCCGGCTTCATCTTCCCTCAAGATCAATATGGAAGCCATCTCAATAAGGCTGATGTTACGATAGACTTATGTTTGCTGGGTGAACACAGAAATCTGGTTTCACTAGATTTCTGTGTTCACCCAGCAAAATGTTTCAATATTCATTTTCTTGCCGTTGCATAATATACAGTCCCAGAAAAATCGGAAATCATCTCCGAGTCGTTAGAAACCAAGAATATCAGCTGGTATACACATCATATGTAAATAAGTCAGTATTTTTTTTTAATCGTAAATGCTGTAAACGACCGGGAGGACCCTACTTTACCGTCAAACCAAATCGTTTTCTACCACCATCAATCCCTCTGTCACAAATGTTGAAAAGAGGACTTTAAATTCCAAACGCTTCGAACCACAAAAACCACTATCTCTTTTTGTTAGACGAGCTATAAAAAGTGATGATATTGACACACACTAGACAGTAGTGTATAAAGCCCTACCCTACAATGTCTTATTTAGAATAGCTACTGAAAGAACTATTACATGTATTTTTTAACTGAGTTTGTGAAGAAGCATTTGGTTGTTTGACTACGATCGAAGTCATCTTGTGCTTTAAATCCTGAACAACACCCGATATTCAATTTATTCCACAGACAACCTTTGCATGCCAAATAATACGCTGGAAGAACACTTAAAAATATGGATATGGACAGATGACGCTAAATATTGTCTATAGTTAACGCAAAAGTGGACTTGTTTTTTATGTAAAAAAACACAACTTAAGTATAACTAATATATTAAATTCAAATACAAGGGACAATAAAACTTATCTAAAAAAAAGTTGTTGGTCATTAGTTTATTTGGGGTTAACGTAAGATAAGTGTAATAGATAATCCACTTAACCGGAACCTTGGTGGAACAAACTGGCTCACTTTTAATATGAACAAAAACTAGCGATTTTCTAAACAGTCTTATATATTGACTCATTATAAGGCAACTTGGGTTGACTTATAATGAGTCAATGTATAAGACATTTTATCCGATTCGAATGTTAAATGTTGAAAGGACTATTTAAAAGTTTCAGAATTAATAAAAATAAACAAAAACAAATATGCCATCCAACACAAAAAATTCCTGTTAATTTATGATTAATGCAATTTTTTTTATTACATTTTAATTTATGAGGAACTAAAAATTTGTACCTGTTGTACCTGAGTACCTGTCATGTAATCATAAACATGAAATATTAACAACGATTAAAGGTTTTTAAAAATTTCCTTTGAATACAATCAGCACTTTTAAAAATCTTTATAAGACTATTTTGCTAAAAGATGAAATTTCAGCAACTTCATTCTTAGCAGCACCGAAATATTAAATCGTATTTTGTTAACACTCGTTAGGGTTTTTGCATAAATATTTTCAACTCCACTTCTAAAAGTCATAAGCAGTATAAAAATTTAAAGAACTTTTAAGTGAAGTTCAAAAAAACTCTTTGAAGAAATCAAGTTTGATATTTTTAGGCATTATTCGGATATTACTTAAATAACCATTTTCTTTTATCTGGTAACATCTTTATATGAAATCATGATTATCCGCTTTCAAGTTTGTCCATGGAAGTCTCAAGTTTGTCCATGGACGCGAAGATGACACAGAGTAGAGCAATAATTGATCGCAAGAGTAAACGTAACGCGTACCAGAAAAAGTAATGCCATGTGCATGTTGAATCAAAATTTTCCAGGACGTCTCAAAGTGCATCACCTACTTCAATGATAACTTATGTGACTCATAAAACAATATGTATCCACATTCTGAGTTTTTTTGCACGTCAGTTGTCAAACCGAAGAAATCTTCTAATGAACGAGCTTCAATTTTCTTTAAAAATAATAATAACAATAAAATGAAGATAATTAACAATAATAATAATAATAACAATAATGAAGATAATTAAAATAAAAATAATAAGCGTCAGTAGAATAAAAAGAACTCCTAAAAATATGAAACTAATATATAGAAATTTAATTAATAAATGCAAAATATTAATTTTTTTATTAGGACTCAAAAATTAAAACAAAATTTCGATTAGAACTCTTTGCTATTTAGTCAATAAATAAATGAAGACTACAAAAATAATACTATTGTGATTTCAATCAATTTGGACTATGTCTGTTTTTCTATTGTTTATGGCTATTTCATTTAAAGTTTTCTCATGGGCTTTCTTAAAATGTCAGAACTTTGCTGGATAATCTATTAAGAAGTAATAACTAAAAAACCAAAAAAATATGATTTTGGGCAAATTTCTCCCTGAGGTCTTCAAATAAATTCTACTCAAGAAAAACACTGCTGTTTGCGATGTAAAGCATCCTACCTCCACAATGTCATCATCGAAGAGCAACCAAAAGTTATGACTCTTAACAATTGCTATATAATGACCACGGTTAGGTCCACTAAAAGAAACGAAAAAAGATTAGAAATACAATTTTAAGTTCAATCATACAATTTGAAGCATTCTTTGTTAATGTAAAAATATCAAATCATTTTAAGCAGAAAAACTAAAACAAGAAGTATATTGATGCGTACGTGCCACAATGAACTACAACAGCTGACAGATCATACAAACGATCACGGTGGGTTGCATTCTCTAGCTAAAAATGGGAAAGATACTGCTTCTACATTTCCACATAAAATATGATAGATAATCATAAAAGATGACCATAAAAGATGAATCATTAGATGGAATATAAAACGACATCTCAAGAATGGTGTTTGCTAGACAAGATAGTTCTTACAAGCACTAAAACACAGAAGCACCTTAGATTAGTTTAGTTTCTCTTCCACCATGTATGGTAAAACATTCTATTTCATCTTTTAAACTTTTTTAAAGATTTATTCAATTATTTTTTACTTTACACATAAAAGCTATTGTCTTGATTGAATCATCTCGATCCTCAACTAAATATGTTAAAAATCTAAATATATGTACCTGATACAAAAAATAAGGTTTTTGACGTACTTACAGTATTAAATAATCTAAGCTGAAGTGGAAATGTAACTCTGTGTGAAAGTTTTGTGAATCTCTGTTGTTGCTCAACGTATTTAAATCTTTTTAAATGCAATGCAAGTATTTGAGGTAACTTTTTTACCATCATTCTAAAAAATAAAACACTTTTTTTTAAATCAATCTTTTAGTTTTTTAATATTTAGTTTAAAAAAAAAAAAAAAAAACATCTAAAAGGCAAAAGTAAATAAGTGAGTAACAGGAAAGTCTCTTGGCTAACCACATTTGGTATCTCTTAGTTATAAAATTCAATGTGACACTTTTAGGCAAGAATGTCATTTTGTTATTTGTTAACAAATACCAAAACAGAGGCAAAAGTTACTTTTGTACTGCATAGTAAGCTTAATTTTATATTGCATAATAACAATATTTATTTCAAGAGTATAGTAAAAATAGATTAAATATTAGAAAATAACATTAGAGAAGGAACCTAAAGTATGATTTTTTAATTGAGAGTTATAAATTTTAAACCATTAACGTTTTAGCACACTCAAGCATATTGCTTTCTTAGAAAAGAGGTGGAATTCAATAACAATTGTTTATTTTTAAGTTTTTTCTCACTCTTAGCACAGCAAAATGCTACAGGAACTTGAAGTATTAATATAAAGATTTTTGTTAAATAAAAATGACATTTTGCAGATGAGTGAAACTATATGAGAAAAAAGAATATTTTTGTTAATGGAAATATCCACTCATAAAATAATTACAAGATATGAATATTTCACAATTGTAAAAAAAATAAGAAGCTGATTTACACAAAGACAACAACATCTAGGTAAGTAAAAAAAATAGCAATATACATATTCAGCATTTCTAACTCAACAATTGAAAGCATGATGATAAGATTGACATCAAAGACAGAAAGAAAAGTTAAGTGTTTACAAAAAGTTACAAGTATTTACAAAAAGTTACACTAATAGAGTCTTCAAAGATTAAAAACCTTTTCTGGGCTTCTTGTTTGCTCCCACAAACTTCACAAAAATATTTTTGTTCACTACACAAGGTTTCAGTGAAAGAAAAATTCCTAAAAGAAAATTTAACAATCATATTCATGATTTTTTGCATAAAAGTTGGTTTTTAAAGCATTAAAAACTCTTTCAAGAAGTTATAAAGGTTATAATGAAATAATATTACTTAAGACAATAACTGATTGATGTATTCTGTTCAACATCAACTGATATATCCAAAAATGATTCATCCTTGCTACTTAGCTAAGATAAAAGAATAAACCAATACATTTGTGATAAACAATATTTATTCTCTGGGCATCTGTCTTTTAAATAACAATCTGATGAGAATGGGATCAATTCAGGACAAACTACAAAGATGTTTTTATTTAACAAAGTTTTAGCTTGGACACTATTTTACTCTTTACATTAAAACTTAGAGAAAAAATGTAAAAATATTAATGTAAAAATATTAAAGAAAAATGAAAAAGCTCAATAGGAACAAGAATAATTTTTTTTCAACTTATCATTTGATAAATTACCATACTCAAAACATAATGCTATAGTTATTATTACATCAATGTTAAAGATAATGTAATTATTATCATATTTGCTATTATCATTATTGTTATATTAATACTAAACATAACTCTAATATTATAATTTTATTAATATTAAACATAATGCTATTATGAAATAATTTATCTATTATATTAGTGTTCCCTTACAGTTTCACAACAAAGACATCGTGTTTCATTAGTTAGTGTTCCCTCAAATAGATCATGCACCCAAGTTGGCTCTGGAGGTTCTTTGAAAGCAAATTGACTTGTGGCTGTCGAATAGCCAGAACTACCACTGGCTTTGCTGCTCACACTACTTAGACTTCCTAATTTGTCTTTGTCTTTCTCTTTTTGCTTTTCACCTGATATAAAAAGTTTGAGTTTTATTAAATATTTGTGAAATAATCCTCATGATTACCTTTAAAATTTAATGCTACTTATAGGGTAAGGGGAGAGGGGGGAGGAGGAGTTAATGAAAAAAGTAAAAACAATTTAAATAAAAACAAAGTCCTTAAACATTTTAAAATGGCTTCAACTAATATTTGACATGAAAATAATAATCAAAAAATCCAATTTTGGCAGTCCATCAGCAAAGCATCATTTTAAAAAATTCAACAATTTACTAGTTCTAGGCCATTTAACTATAATGAAAATTTAACAAGAAAATAATTTAAAACTAGATTGTTTCTTGTGTCACAGGAATAAAAGCTGGTTTAAAAATAGTTCTTAAAAACTTTTTTTTTTTCAAATTTTACTGCCCAAAAAAAAAAGTTTTTTTAAAAATACTTATCTTCTTTTTTTTCTTACAATATTTACTATCTTTCAAACTTTAGTACAAAATTCGCTTTAAAAATTTTAATATGGTTTGAATAAACAAAGAGAACTGTTTTACAAAGATTTGTTTTAACAGTTTTCAACATTAAAGTTAACAGGTTCAACTTCAACATCAAACTTTTAAATTTGTATAATCTTAGACAAGCAGATTTTTTTCTAAACAAAAAAAATTAACCTTGCAAAAGATCAGCTATGGTATTGAGTAAGTAGTTGAGGAACTCATGGGCATCTTGCTGCATGTAGTTATCAAATAACTCTTTAAAAAAAAGTTTATAAAAAAACAAACAGAATCAATAAAAAGAATAAAAAAAACTAATGTTTAGTGCATTTTATTACAAGAAAAATATTATATTATACAGGAATAATCTTATAATACATGAAAAATACTAAGGATGGAATAATTAAATCACAAATTAAAAAATACTATCCAAACTGAATTTATTTTTAAAATTTTTACCATTTTCCTTTCTGAGACGTGCCACAAACCGTTTTGGAGCAATTACCCCAGTTTTTCTCTTTTGAGTTGCTATGTTACTAAAGAGATCTGATAAGCACGTTAAAAGATTCTCTTTACGTTTATTTAGTGGCTTGTAAGAAAGAACTTTTTCACGGAAAGGTTGGCAGAAATACAATGCTTGTAGAACTGAGTTGCAGTAACAGGTGTTTCCAAACTGAAAAAAAAACAAACAAACAAAAAAAAATAACACTATTTTAAATTTGCCAAGCCATGTCTTATTAATTATTTTAAAAATTTACTTTTATTTAAATACTTACATTAACCAATCCGAAGAAATGCTCATTTATAGGAAATTCAGAACCGATGTCTTTTTCTAATGATGATGCATTAACGCCCTAAATATAAAAAATGTAAAAGATTATATAATAATGATAATAATAATGATAATAATAATAATAATAATAATAATAATAATAATAATAATAATAATAATAATAAAAATAATAATAATAACAATAACAATAATAATAATAATAATAATAATAATAATAATAATAATAATAATAATAATAATAATAATAATAATAATAGTATTAATAATAATAATAATAAAAATATTAATAATAATAATAATAATAATAATAATAATAATAATAATAATAATAATAATAATAATAATAATAATAATAATAGAAGTAGTAGTAGTAGTAGTAGTAGTAGTAGTAGTAGTAGTAGTAGTAGTAGTAGTAGTAGTAGTAGTAGTAGTAGTAGTAGTAGTAGTAGTAGTAGTAATAATAATAATGATAATATTAACAACAACAACAATAACAACAATAAAAACAACAATAATGATAATAGCAATAACAGCAACAACAACAACAATAAGAATACAATAATTAATTATTATCAATATTTCTAAGTTTATCAAAATAAAAGAACATACCATTGTACCAGTTTAAGAACTGCATGCATCTAATATTTTTATCATTTCAAAACATATCTACAATCTAAAATCATGATTGAAATTTAAAAAACACTTTTAAAATATGTAAAAAAATTATGAAATGTAAATCTATGTCAACAATTCAAAAATGAATAATGAAATTAACCTAGAGATAAAAAATTAAAAAAAATGAAATTCAAAAAAAGCTTAGGTTTATAATATTTTGGTTTATAAATCTTATATTTAAATTTATATATTATAAATCCCTTCATAATGAAATTATCAAAATAATTTAAAAACCATGATACAAAGAGCATAAAGCAGTAAGAAAAAAAAGAAAACAGAAAAATTTTTCAAACTTTAAACTTCAATTGCTACTTTATGCAGGAAACAACAGCAAAATCAACAAAAAACAATAACTAACAACTGTTTTAAGACCTCCAATTTAGTTTAAATTGCATTATAGAGCTTATTTGGTAAAAACACGTCAATTTCAAAGTAATTTAACAACATTCAAGAAAATTGACAAATTGCTACTTGAAATTTTATTTCTGAACTCCCAAAATTACAGGGAACCATATAAGAATTGTGATAAAAATTCACTTCTGTATAACTAAAATAGCTTTAATGTTACAAAAAGTCAAAAGAGGTATCCATTATTAGACCAAACAACTCTTAAAGAAAATCAAAATTTCACTGATTTGGTGGGATTTCCTCACGCTTGCTACGTTTTGAGTGATAGTCTCTCAATGCAGCTTGAATTGCATCTTCAGCTAACACTACAATAATAAATAAAAAAACATTATCTAAAGTAAACTTTTTTTTATCAGCATATGAATCTTATAATGAATAAGGATACCCTAGTATAAGATTTACAAGATCATTCAGTAATATTTAATGAAAAAATAGATTTTAACTCCATTTTATTTATCATACAAGAATGTATATAAAAAAAAAAACATTATTTACTTGAACAATGAAGTTTCACAGGAGGAAGTGAGAGTTCTTTTGCTATATCTGTATTTTTAATCTTAGATGCATCACTTATCTAAAAATAGTATATCACAGTACCTCAAAAAATATATGATTAATCAAAACATTATGAAGAAAAATTCAATTTAAGCAAGATAGAATATTAAAATTTTAATGAATATAAAACTTACATTTTTTCCTTTAATCCATTCTGTTGCTAATGAACTTGATGCAATAGCTGATCCACATCCAAATGTTTTAAACCGAGCATCAATGATCTTTCCAGACTCGTCAACTTTAATCTAAATTGATGAGTAATTATTTATTTTAAATACTCTGGAATCAGTAATATACTAAATCATCAAAACCAAATAATCAATTACAATTAATATTAGTAAGGACTTATGAAATGTTCTATCAGTAATAAATATACTTGTAACTTCATAACATCTCCACAAGCTGGAGCCCCAACAAGACCAGTTCCAACATCTGCATCATTCTTGTTTAATGAGCCAACATTTCGTGGGTTTTCATAATGATCAATTACCTGAAATAAAATGTTTGAAAAACTTTAATTTACTCCAAACAACATAATTTTTATATATACAAGATTTTTAAAAGCAAAGAAGGTTTAGAACATTTTACTTAACTAAAATCCTTGTTATGAAACAAAGTAATAATCTTTTAAAAAACACTAAACTAAGTAATAGTAATTGTGCTGGTAATCTATACAGTATTACGATCACTAATAATACTATTATATGGGCAACCAATGTGATAGTGATTGTTGTAGCAGCAGTTACCATTCATCAAGAAAGCAATTGAAAAAGAATTTGGCACATTTCTTTTTACATTACAACAGAACTTACACATGCACATTGTTTTAACATAACAAGAGCTCAGGTTAAAGCTGTGCAATACGTACACATTTAAATAGGTAAAATTATTACAAAGCTATAAAATCAATAAAGACTTATTAGAAAGCTTACGTTCTTATGATATAGCCTCCTTAATAATATAGCACTTGGCTGAGCTCCGTTTCTGAATATGCACTTGCTAATTGCTGCTCCTAACATTGCCATCTACATAATAAAACTTTTATTTACTTTTTACATTTTAATCACTTTAGTAAAGTTTTAAGAAAAATACAATTACTGTCAATACAAACTATTTTGAAAAATATTAGTAAAGAATCCAACAATAAAGTAAGTTGAGATAAATAAACAAAAACGCGATGTGCTTTTTAAACGTTACAAAAAAATTTGCACCAGTAAGCCAGGTTATTTAACTCTTTTTGCAAATAATGTTTTACATGATTTTTTTGTCTCAACGCATACAATTATTTTTCTTAAAGCCCAATATTCACTTAAAGCAAATTATTAAATGCGATTTTATATTATTGAGAACTGAACTTATTTATTAAAACTGAATTAATTTGAAAATATGTCAGCCGGAAAAGCTATGTGAAATCCATACAGACACAAGTAATAAATACATCTCTGTAAAGAAAACATAAAATCATTCAGAACTTGTCTCGGTGTCTTACACATACGGTACACAATGAGACAAGTTCGAAGAAACTCAAATCAAACGAGCTGTCCTAAGTCTAGGCTGCTAGTTGTTTTATCTTCATTCGTTCGCAGGATGGCAGATTCATGACGATATTGGAAAAATGTACTACTTTACATTTGAAAATAGTTCCGTGAAGGAAATATCAATTTTTCTGAATTATTATCCCTATATAAAACATCAATAGGGATTTTGTCAAGGACCGTATTCAACAATTTCAGCTTGCTCTAAATCTTTTGAAGGATAAAAAAGAATATTCATTAAATGAACTTTCTTTATAAATCAGCTTCTCTAAAGAAAGTGACTTACTGTTATCATTTTAAGAAAAGAAAAAAAAAAGAAACTAAAAGTTTATCAAGTCAATTCAGAAGGAGCATCTCATTTAAAGTCACTATTTTGCGCAAATATCAACATTTAAACCAGGTATACAAACTTTTCATTTACTCAATGATTTTTGGTAACCTTGCCGTTGTATTTTGGTTTTTATGTGAGATATGTTAGGCTAATATTGCGCACTAATTCTGCCAAGTTTTATAAGCTTTTCCCTAGCGATGATGGGTTAAACTGGTGCAATCGATAAATTTATATTAAAAAAAAAAAAAAAAAAAAGATATAAAACAAATATTTTAAGAACCTAGATTACAATTTAACTATATTACATTGCATATACAAAAGTTAAAATTTTAAATTACTCTGAGTTGGTAATTGTTCCAGATTCTTCACTGAACCGTTGAACTTGGATTTTTAAATATTAAAGGGCAAGTTTAAATGGTAAACTTTGACATACATATTAAACTTTTTGTGGTTTTTTTTTTTATAGTTTCTAAAAAAGTTCTGCTATTTTAATTGAAAATTAAGCGAGTACTAACTCCTGCATTCTCAACTACTTTTTCAGGGTTCTTAAAAAAATCTTCGTGCAAATTTTCTAGAATTTAAAGTGCCTTGACCTTAAACTACCCTAACTATCAAACCTATTCCTTCTCAAAGGCTAGATTGTATTTATTTATTTATTTTTGTAGTTTGACGTCTTTGCTCAGCAGTTATTCTATTTGCTGTTGGAGCCAACCCTAGTTTTTTGAAATATGCAGAATGCGCTCTAAAAATTTGATGCAGGTATGTAACATGGATAATCCGTACTTAGTGTTGCTTTTTATTTTTTTGAAATTTTTCCACTTACCGAACAAAACTGGTCTGAGGATGTCCAATGTTTACTGAGTAGTCTGAATTATTCCACTTAGTCTTAACTATTGATACTTTTAGGATTACGTTTACACATGTAAGAAATTTGGCTCGAAGATTCTGCTTACGTATTTATAACTTCGCCAGAAACCATTTTATCCGCAGTGTATGATTAATAAAAAAGAATACTGCTATTTATATTTAGTTCTAGGGGTTTTAGTTCCGAAAATCTATTTTTCCACATTTTCAACTTCATCTTTTGTAACTTCTATCTTTTTTCAAGCATAAATTTTATAAGGTAAACAGAAAGGAATAGACGATGTTTTCTGTGAAACAACTTTTTTTCTTCAAATGTAGTAACCCCCTTGTCTTTTATAAGTTTTCGTTATTTTAGGATTAATTAGCAAACCCTTGTAAAGCTTCCTCATTTTGATTGGTCTTAGTGAAGAGCATCGTCAACTGAAATTACTTGGGACAAGCAGGGTTAACTTAGGACGAAAACTCTAATTTAGTTTAAGCAAGTTTCACACCCCCGGTATTTGATAATTATCAAAATTAAATTATCAAATTAAATAGTAATACCAATAAATCCGTCAATTTCAATTTGTGCTACAAGAACCAAAGTTGTCAAACTTAATAAAACTAAATTAAGGTTTTCTCCCAACTTACCCCACCTAAGTATACCCAGTGACAATACTCGTTAACTTGTAAAGTTGTGACACACTTTCCTTTAATAGTGATTCTTGTCGCACAAATTAACTCTTTAATATCATTTCCGTGAGATTTTGTATTTGCATTTTGTATTTTATATATATATATTTTTTAACGATTCGCTCATTTCAGAAAACAATTTACGTGGTCTACCACGACTTTTCAACGGTTCACTTTGTTTTGTTTTTTTTTAAACAAAATGACATTAAATTCTAATTGCAACCATTTTAACTTTTTGATTAAAAATAATGACATACAGCGATTTAATTCTTTCCATTTTTTTGGTGACTACAGAATCCTTTGATTTTACCCCTCATACATTTTTCAAACTCCTCATCAAAATTCTACTCACCATCATTTTATTTTGCAAACACATAATTATCAAATTTTCGGTTTTACAAAAACTTGCATTTTGTATAGATCCTTCATTTTAAAAAACTTTTTATATAAAAAAATTAATTTTTTCGTTTTTTGTTTACATAAAGTTATGCGCTAATTATGATTATTATGCATAACCGCACCGAATTTAACAACGCAAATGTATTTAACTTTTTCTAATACGTTCATTATAAAACAATTCTTATTGAATTGTATATTTTTTAATCGTTAGATAGGTGGGTTATATAAAATCATAATATTCGGAACTATTTACGATACCAAAAATTTCTATTTTTGGCTAGCTAAGTTTGCTATTCCTCATCATTGTGCGTAACGCTAAAGTTGATGGGATACTGGCACGGTTAAGTGAGAATATTTATTAGACTGTTAAAAAGAAAAAGATGGCTGTAACAGGATTTGTAAGACAATAATAATTTTGGAACTTCGAACCAAAATTTCCAAGAAAATTTGAAACTTTTATATTGACAAACTCTAATGTGCCGACTCATTTAATCAGCTTCTCTTGTTGTATTATTTGAACTAGAATTACCTTTAATTCTTCACGCAGCCACAATTCGCTACAGTAACTATGAAGTTAGAATTTTAGTACACCCGTTTTGGAGAAATTTACAATAGTTACAATGCAACAAAATAAAGGTTGAGTGCATTCTACAACTTAGCATCTTTTAACGTTGGCAGCTTCTGCAAATCATTTTTAAATCTGATCTAATTTAGAATTGTTTTCATTCAAGTCGATAGTTTGTTGTGTGCTATCAATTTTTGGTCGAAACTAATAAACTTTTTCGCTTTCTTTTAAAATTACTATAAATATTTACTGTAAATATTTACTAAAAATATTTTTTATAAATATTTATAAAAAATATTTACAATATTTACTGTAAATATTTACTATTAACATTTCTTATGAAAAATTTTTATAAATATTTTTTAAAAATATTTACTATAAATATTTACTATAAATATTTTTAAGGAATATTTTTTAAAATATTTACCATAAATA
This sequence comes from Hydra viridissima, assembly GCF_058129835.1. NCBI lineage: Eukaryota > Metazoa > Cnidaria > Hydrozoa > Anthoathecata > Hydridae > Hydra > Hydra viridissima. Next base: position 3,033,070 of record NW_028324302.1, read on the forward strand.
TTTACTGTAAATATTTACTAAAAAAATTTATTATTAACATTTCTTATAAAATTTACTGCTCACTTTCAGGTAACAAAAAACCTTTTGATAGCAAAACACTTTAATAACCAAAAATATTTAATATAAACAACTAACACTCAATTTACTAAAACTCAAGGAATAAAAAAAGATTTCTCTTAAGGGAGGTGAACTCATAAAACTACAAGTGTTTGAAAAGTATTTTTGTATTAAAGAATTGTAATTAACTTAATGTTAAAACACATTAAAGAAATTTCCATGCAATAATAAGCAGTCATGATTGAATGATTAGTTTACCAGCTAAAGTTTTTAACTGTAATACAAACATGAACATAAATAAGTATTAGAAAAGATAATTTAAAAAAAAAATTGACTTGTAATAAAATCCAAAATTAGAAAAAAATAAAATCACATTTTATATTAGCAATAAATTGCAATTTTTCAGATAAATCAGTCATCATAATATGATATTTCTTTCATATTGATGATTACTTTATATTAAAAAACTCCTTGTATTTGACTAATTCTTTTTGATATATTTGTAGTTGAGCTTCTATGTCCAATGCTTCATTGCATTGTTCATCTTGTTCTAATGATGTAAACATTTCTAGGACAGCAGGTATCTGGCACTGTCTATATAAGCCACCCACAGAACCATCTTCAGAACAAAAAGCTGGACGTAACTCTACTAACACAAAATCATCTTCATAACCAACAGCTTCAGCTCTTTGAGTTGAAAAATCCATTGTCATTTTTTCATTATCATCAATCTTGGTATTATGAACTTTTTTAATATTGTTTGATGAGCATTCTGTTGTCTGAACATTAGATGATTCATGAAGTAAAGATAAAAAAGGTGGTATATCAGGCAAATCTGGCAAATCTAAATCAGGGAAATCTTCAATTGCACCTAAAGGTTCTGCAAAAGCAGCAACAGGTTGAGAGGTTTCATCTTTAAGCTGCTTACAAGGTTCACAAGTATCACTTGTATTTGATAAAGGTGAAAGAGGAGAAAGCCAGTTAGGCAAACAAGACTCAGTTTCTGATGCAGCTAATGCAATCTCACTCTCCATAGTTTCCAAAGAACGAAAACCTGACATAAGCTGATCTTTTTGTCTTTCCAATGGGAAAAGTGAATCAGTATTATATATTGCATACATAGGCACATGCGCACTTGAGCCATTTAACCAAATTTTATTTTTAAAAAGGACAGATACATTTGTATTTCCACAGGGTGTTTCTATAGTGCCAATATTAAGTTTATTATGCATTTCATAACTATGCAAGGGATATATTTCTGTATGTACTTTGAAAAATAGGAAAAAATCATGATCTGTCTCTCTGCTCAAATGGTATAAGGGTAATATTCTTGATAAAACAATCACAGATTTAATGAGAATAGAAAATCTGTTATAAACAGAAAATTGATTTTTAAACTTTTTCTCATTTTCAGCAATGTTTTTATTTAAAATTTGCCAAGATTCAAGAACAGTAATTCGTCCTTCTAAAGTCTTTAAAACAATATCCAAACATATACTTTCATGGGTATCAGCTAACTTTTTACCAAAAAGTTCAGAGATTCTTTTATTTAGCGGACAACTTGTGTTTTTTTCTGGTAGAGCAATATTAAACCAATCTAATCCTTTTGAAAAAGGGTTGCAACTAGTTTTGTTTTTTCTTCCACTTCTGGATTGAATAACCGACTGTAAAGACTTAGTAACAAAAAACTTAATATACTTGGCCACTTCTTTTTGAGTAGAACCATTATTTTTTCCACTAGAGTTTATATCCATTTAAAATCAGTAATTCTATTTAAGGCTAAAATCTAAAATTTTAAACTGAAACAATTTTCCTTTTTCTTCACAAACAAATTGCCTAGTTAATTAGAAATATTTTCTTGCACTACCATCTTTGTTGATAAATCCCAGACTTCTTTTTATTTTGGCTCTCACTCATTGCAGCTTTATTTTTTTGTTGAATTACCGTAGCGTGTCACTTTTTTTCTTTTAGAAAAATTTCTGTTAAGGTTATGGTGAAAAATCTTTAGAGTTCTAAAGTGGTTTATTCAGTGGTTAACTAAAAATTCAATATGGATAGCAGAGATGGAATTGGAGCAACAGGGTTGAAGACAAAGGTTATAGTAAATTACATTCCACAAAGCATGAGCGATGATGAATTTAGACAGTTATTTAGTCAGTGTGGACCTCTTCAAGAATGTAAGATAATTCGCGATAAACAAACGAATTATAGCTTTGGATACGGTTTTGTTGATTATTCTAAACCAGAAGGTGCAAATTTAGCTATTGCGAAACTGAATGGATTTCAAATACAAAATAAAACGATAAAAGTTGCTTATTCGAAACCACCAGGATGTAGTAAAAATGCAAATCTCTATGTGACTGGATTGGGCAAACATACTAATGATAAATCATTAGAAGATTTATTTGGAGTTTATGGAGATATAGTTCAAACAAAAATACTCAGAGGATCAGATGGTGTTTCAAAGGAAATTGGGTTTGTTTTATTTAAGGAAAAGCCTCATGCTGACAATGCTATGAAAAATTTGCAAGGTTATGCTGATGGCAATGGAATGAATTTACAGGTACAATTTTAATACTTTTTTATGTAATTAGCTTAACTGACCTATAGCTAACCACTATTAATATCAAACTTAGAGTGAAAATATTAAAAACAAATTGTGAATTAATTCTATTTAGTGCTATCTGTTAAAAATTCTTAATTTATATTATGTTAAAAAATTGTATAATTAAAGGTTCATTAGCCTGCAAGTGAAAAATTGGCCTCATTCCGGAGGAAAACTTGAAAAACAGGTGTAGTCTAACTTTAATGAATATCTTGAATTATAAAAGTGTGCTTTTTATTTACCAATAGTCTTCAACTTAATAACATAATTTAAGTCTTATATTTTCATAAATTAAGTCTTCTCATAAATTTCTCATAAATATTCTCATAAATTGTCTTCAACTTAATAACATGCAGCTTTTGTTACTGACTGTACAAATATGATAAGCAAAACATGTTTATTACACACTTTTCTATTCCTTTTTGGTTAAGCAACTTAGTTTCATTCAAAATATTCTCTTTTCTTATTTTGAAAAAAAAAAGTTGACTTCAAGAAAGACAAATAGAACTGGAATTATGGTACCACTTACACTTCAGCAAAGCAACACTTATCTTGCTCACCTAACGTAATTGCTATCATTCATAGCATATATATAAGAGAATAATAGTGCTTTAGTATGTGCCCATAAAATAAGGCTCCTTGTTACAGCAATGCTACTCTCATTTTTGCACTCTTATATTTATACTCTAATTGTTTTTATTCTTTTTATTTCTATATTGATTCTTATGTCATTACTTGAAAAAATGGAAACAGGAATGAAAAGTCCTTTTAGTAAGAACTAGTGCAGAAGGACTCAGATCTATTTAGCTAATATGATAAATGAAGTTACTGCAAAGTCTGTTCAGAATGGTAATGTATCTACTTGCTTCATTTCAACATGTCAAACATGTTTGTTGCTGTATACAATATTAGCAACATCTGACTAAGAAACAGCCTTTAAAATTGGTTGTATTGAATGTAATTAAAGTCTCTGCATTGGGGATGCTATAAAAAAGTACCAATAGATCTTTTGAGGTATTTGATGCTGGAGTCTGTTGAACTTTTGGGGTGTTTGTTGCTGGAGTGCTCCATCTTAAAATTGACAGCAATCATAAACACTTTGCAATTAAAAAAATTTAAAAAAAGCCAGTAGAGCATCATAAAAAAGATGGGAAACATTAGAATCCAACATTAGGATGTAATATTGTTTTTTCAGTGTCAAATTAAAGTCAATTTACTTTTAAAAAAGAAAATTTAAATTTATTAAGTTACATATTTTCTGTTTGATCAATGACCTTTAAATATCTACCTAGAAACTTCATAGCTCCCTCTGCTCATGACAAATTCTGATCCTTAACAAAAAAAACCAAGTGTGGTTTTAGATCATTATCATTAGTGAAAGTTCTACTTAAAGATTTCTTTTTAAAAAACTATTTAAAGTGTATTAAAATATGTCAAATAAATGGTAACCTGATGGTATTATCCAACAAAATTAAGAATAGCTTTTTTTGAAGCAACTTAACTTTCATTGTGGTTTGTGTTTATCTTGCTTGGACTATGTCTTTTAGATTGATGATATTGTATATAAACCATTTTTCATTTCCAGTAGTAATGATTTTTTTAAAAAAAGCTTAATATCTTTCCTTTTAAGATACATATTCAAATTATTCTAATAAATTTCCAATATAAACTGAAAGAGATTCACTCTTATTCATAAATTTTTCACAAGTACAGTAAAATGCATCTACTAAATGTAAGCAACATCTTTATGCCATCCAATTTAATAGTCCTATGGGTTCTAATTATCTTGTTCTGACTACTAGGCTGTAATTTTGTTTGAAAGAGCTGTTATTTTTTATTTACTTCTGGAATCCTGAAATAGGATACACCACTTTAAACCCAACGGCATAGAAAAAAATCTAATTTTGTTGCATAGTGTTATTTTAAAAGAAATAGCATTATGCAAAAAATGGTTCAAATAGAACTAGAAATAAATCTTCTAGTTCTATTTGAACCATTTTTTAATGAAACAGTAAAACAAAAAGCAGCAAATGAAGCAGCTTAATGTGATACCTTATGATATTAACATAAAACAAGCTGAAGTGTAAAAATTTCAGATCTAAAAAAAAAAAAAAGTTTAAGCTATTAAGTAAATAAAAATTTCATAGTAGGTACTAATTTATTATATAATTTAGTTTTTATTATGAAATTTTTTCAAGTTTAAGTTTGCTAAATTTTAAATCTGAAAATTGTGATTTTCTTCATATGACCATATAAATTATTCTGAAAAAAGTAAGGTCATTTTGTACTGTAATTACATTAAAATATGATTACACTAACTTGACAGAACCTGACTTGAATCTCACAAATTAAAAAGTTTGTATTTTCATTAACTGTTTCAGAAACCTGTTCAAAAAAGCAGTATGATCAGTTTTTCAATATAAAATTTAATGGGTTTTATCACTATATATTTTATTTTTTAGAGCATTACTTTCTGGCAATTATTTTTTTAATAACGTTTTTTACAATTATAGATAAAGTATGCTAAAGACCAAAATGAGAATCAAAAACAGCATCCAAAGTTCGGCGACTTTTATCAACACAATGTACAACGAATGTCTCAAAACTCAATAATGGGAGAAAATTATCCATATAATGTCGCTCAATACAGTACTGCTGTAGGTCGGGGAACAGACTATGGAGGAGGATACGATAGTGCCATGGCCTTTGGAAAAGCTATGCGAGGTCGGGGTGTTGGTACACGGTTTAATCCGCTTGCAAGACCTTTAAACAGTGATATTGGTTCAGAGCAAGTTGATCCTGTTACAGAGTCAATAGTTTTATTTGTTTATAATATTGGTCCTAATGCTCAGGACAGTGACTTGTATGGTTTATTTTGCAGATTTGGCAGGATTAACAAAGTAAATGTAATTGCAGGTAAAGGGTATGGTTTTGTTCATATGCCTGTGCCTAATGAGGCCCAAGCTGCTGTTAATGGTTTAAATGGTATGTTTTATAATGGTAAAAATCTCCAGGTATCTGTTAAGGCTAACAAGTAATGAATGCGCGTTCTAGGCCATCCTTTCATTTAACAACACACTAAATGGTAAAAGTCTAAGATTAAATATTCCTAATGAGATCCCTAGAGAAGAGGATCTTTGTGAGCATTGTTAACGAAAAGCTCAGTAGTATGTCTGCTGTTTTGTTGTTTTTGTTGACTTGTTGCAGTTGCTCAGAAATTCTTGAGTCCGGTCACAGTTTTTTAAAAGTGCATCGAAAAAACTATTTGGCAATTAGCTCCATAGTACCTGTGCCAATTTCATAATGTAGACATAGCTCAAAATGTTTTTTTCACTTGCATTATTTTTTCAAATGATCATGTTCACTGTTTTTCTGATAATTTCGGTCCATCGCATTGACTCGATCAACCTTGCAGAAATTCCCAATCAGATTGTTAGATTTTTTTTTTTCTTTCACATTACTTTTTGTTTTTTTTTTATTTCGTTTTGTTTTTTTTTCTTTTTTTCTTTAGGATGCGATTGTTATTTTTTAGGCTCATTTTATTTTTCCGCTGTTTTATTTTTTTTGTTTTGTTTTGTTTTGTTTTTTTTAATGAGGTTTGTTTTACCAAATTTAATGCTATTACATCAAGTCAAATGCATCTACAAAAAAAAAAGTTAAAGTATTTTAGAAATAGGAATTCGAATTGTATAATTTTTTTTTTTTTTGACTATTTGTTTTTTTGTTTTTCTGTTGTTTTTTTTTTTTTTTTTTTTGTTTTTCGACGATGTGTTTTTTTTTAATATTAAAGTTAAATTTTTTCCGATTTTTTTGTTTTTTTTTGTTTTTGTTTTTTTGTTTTGTTTTGTTTTTTTTTTCTTTCCTTTTTTTAGTCCTCACAGCGATTTTGTCCTTACCATCCTGTGGGGAGTTTTTTCTTTTTTTTCTTTACCCGAAATTATCAGAATTTATGAAATGTTATTAATTTGTGGTGATTTCCAAAAAAAAATAAAAAATAAAAAAAGGGATAGTAAAAAAGTGGATTAAAGCGTTGGTTTTTGACGGGCTTCGAATTTTGTAGTGATGCTGTTTCAACATTTTGTAACAGCGCCACTACAAATAAAAAGTCTTTCATTTGAATCGTCTACTTAGAAAATTTGTAAATTTTTTTTTTCATTTTTAAAAAAATAATAAGGTTATGTTGTGAAATAATTCCCTGTCTCAAATGCTATTGTAATTGCAACTGCTTGGCACAGGTACTTGATCTAAAGACTAGAAAAGAATTGGAATCAATAAATTGTTTGGTTTGGATTAAGTCTGCTCCTCGTAATTTGTTAAGTCTTTACGGCTTATACTTTTTCAAAAACGTTTTTGAATCCAATTTAAATGTCTGCATCTGATTATTGTTCATCTAGTTTATTTGCACCTTGTTACAAGGGGTAAAATTCGAGTTTAAGCCACTTGTTGAGTGAATCTTTACCCTAGCTTGTTGAGGCAAGTAACAAAAAACTTCTGAGTTAGGAGATTTTTTTTGTCAAAATAATTTTCTTATTTCTGAAGTACACAATACACTAACTGCTTATAAGAAAAAAGGTGAATTGGAGGGTAAAATATGCGGGATCGACGCATAAAAGTTTTTGTAGGGCTTAACTACTTAAAATACTCCACCAGTGGATTTTTTTTTTGTGTGTGTGTGAAAAACTTAATATCTACTTTTAAACTGGGCGGTACATTCAACAAACTGAAAAAGTCCGCAAACGCAAGACGGAATTTTAGTGTTGAAAAACATCTTTTTTAAATATGAAATTCTAAAATAATGTGGTTGATAGTGCACATACACGTGGTCCTCTTAATCTGAATATTTTTTCTAATCTAACGTTTGATTTCCATTGAACCTACTTAAATGCTATTCATACGAGGGGATATCTGGTGGAACATGGAACTTGAACAAATATTCTCTGGTGTGAACGCAACTTGAACAAAAATTCACGAAACATTAGAGGAACTTTTGTACCGCCCCGCTAACCCAGAACAAATAAATGTTCCGGAATATTTCTTTGTTTTCGTATAAAAAACATGGCGCCAAATTTAACTATCTTTAATGTTTATCCAGAAAAAGCGTGTACGTGTATGTTATTACACAATAAAATGTAACAGGTGAAAGTGTCAAGATTATAAAATCAAGGTTGCTTGATTTATTATTAAATGGTTGACTGCAAGATTTTTATTTAATGTTAAAGCAACTCAAACTAGGCTTTTTATAAAGTTGATGTTAGGTTGTTAGCTTAAAACTGAAATGTGATTCACATTGTGTTGTCCTTTTACTTTCATTAAAATGAAGTTGCGTGTGACACTTTCAAAATGTAGTAGGCTTGAAGCAGTCTTAAAATGAAATAACAAATTTGTAGTGAATAGTCTAGAGGTTAGGCCTATATCTCTTCTACAATATGCATGACATAATTACATTTTATGCTAAAGTATTTAGATGCATAAAAAATTTATACCTATTGTAAAGTTTAACCTTTAATTCAATTGTCAAGCACTTCTTTGCTTCTTCTTTTTTTTTTTTTTTTTTTTTTTTTAAGTAGGTGATAGACTAATACATAATATCTAGTAGACTTAAAGTTTTCACAATGTCTCAGCATACAGATCAAGACATTATTATCATATATTATCAGCATAGCTAATACTGTTCTTATTGCATCTGCAAGTTTGTATGGATATAGCTAACACAAGCGAATTATTAGATTTATGGAATAATAGTAATAATGATGATGATAATAAATAATAACAACGGGCGACAACTGAAAAACAAGACTGGACTTAACGACACATCTCTTTTAAGGTAATAACAACGGGCGACAACTGAAAAACAAGACTGGACTTAACGACACATCTCTTTTAAGGTATAAGGTAAAATAAAAAGGAAAAATGTTTTAGTATTTTTATTCTAGCTTTTAAATATTTTATGTGTTTTTATTTTTTTATAGAAAAATTAATAAAAAAAATGTTCAAAACAAAAAGAGATTAGAAAATGTGTGTATGAATTTTATTTAAATTACAGAAATGCTGGTAAAAAGTTCTCTTATGACCATTTTAAAACTGAGAATATACCTAATAGTACTATTTACAAGATAATTAAATGTGTTGTGTGTGAATTTGGTTACCGAAGAGTTCAAGGAAATGGAGGAAAGGCTAAGAAAATGACCAAGACAAACATTAAAAGGCTCAAACTTATGTTTGACCATAAAGACGGAGTTTCTCAATGACAGACAGCTAAAAAAGTTCAACTGTTGCTCAGCAACACATCAGTAAAACATTAGAGCATCCCGCCATCGGAAATTGCGTAAATGCGTAAATTCCGATGTGAGAAATAGTTAATAAAGGTGACTCCTATGTGATTTAATCTTTTTATTTTCCGAAATTTTCCAATGGTTTGTGGTGGCTTGCAAAATTTTGCTGTAATTTTGCGAAAACTTCATAATTATAGATAAATACATCGGAAATACCACAATATTACGAGTTTACACTTTAAATACGATTTATTGTGAAATTACGCGAAAATATCGTACGATAATGCGTAAATCTCGAAATATATCGGAGAGTGCGTGAAATTCACCCCATCGGCCTCGTACTACATCGCACCTCCGATGTGATACCATTCCTCACCATCGCATTACATAGGAGTCACCTTTATAAACTATTTCTCACATAGGTGTAGAGTTTTAGTTTCCCCGGATGGGGCATAAACTATTTTGTAGGAGTTGAAAATCTATAATAAGAAATAAAAAGTTGTTTCAATGGGCAGAAAATGTAATAAATTTTCTCAAATAAAATGTGTTCATGCGTATGGAGTCACGCATTATAAACTCATCGATCAAATGATCAAGAATGTAGGCAATATCGCGATGGTAATTTAAAATAGCGAGATGATTCAATCACTCATGAGACATTGTAGAACGCAAATAAGTCTTTAGCCTACGAAGACAAGAAAAAGAGCGCTCGCACGTACATGAGGTGACAGGCATACATAGTAAAATTTTTACCAGCTTCCCAAACTCGGGAATCAGTGGATTTAATTGAAAAAGAACACCATCATGGTCTACAAGCTCATTCAAAACTGATTCAAAATCAATTAGTTGAATATTCTTGAATTTTGCGTGATCCAAAAATATGTCGCGATGGAGTTGTAGCCTTCTATAATCTTCAAAGTTATCTTTGTAAAAAGCCTCAACTAATCTAACTTCCAAGCACTGATCAATGAGAAATATTTCTACATTTGCTAAATGCTTAGTGGTCTCAGTCGGTTCGAAACGGGTCGCAAGTTCCGTTATTACACAATCCAGAGATGCATAGAAAAGCTGGCGGTAGTGGTCCTCTGGAGTCGTATCAAAGTATGGAACTCCACTTTCAGTAAATTTTGATGTAATTTTACGTTTCCGTGGCATCTCTGGTTTGTCAAGTAAACTACATTCTGCTGCTACAACGGTTGCATCCCATAAGACTTTGAAGCGAGTATCACCCCGGGCTTCTTTTAACACCTCCTTGTGCGTGTTAATGGTATTTCTTGCTTTACAAAAAATAAGCTGCATGCCTAAAATGATTTTCAATCAACATTTAACATTATAATTTGCTTAAAATAAATTGGCCCCGACAACTTTGAATCAACAGGCTAAATTGACACAAAGCGTCCATCAAACAGTTTAACAAAGTTACGCTCTTGATGTTCCAGGTTTGGTAAAATCCCATAAAAAGCTACTGAATTTTAAATTTTTCGTCAACACATCGAATGCAGATCGAAACTTGTTCTTTCGCGGACATATCCATTGTTTCATCGGCCATCAAACTACAGAATTGTGATTCCCTTATACTTTCGCATACTTACGAAGTTTTGCATGAGCAAAGTCTTGTAGGATTTTGTTTTCAATTTCAGGAGAGAGCCACTTTTGCTTTTCAGGACAATTCAACCATTTCTTCAGTTCCAGAGAATCGTCTGCTCGTAGTTTGAGTAGCATGCGAAAGTTTGAATTATTTTCAACCTTTGCACGAATGGCAAGGCCTTGAGTTCCCTAACACATTAAGAAGAAACATTTAGTTATCCAGTAAATAAATTCTTAAACAAAATTGAGGAATTACCAAATAAAGAAGTGTTGTAAATATTTTTGATAAAGCCGTACGATTATCCATCATTTTTTTATTTTGGTGATAATTAAGCTGTTGGATAACGGTCAATTCCAGTGTTACTGAGATGATCATACTAACAGACATCCTATGGAGTGCAGATCGCTCGTAAGAACCAAAAATTTGTAACGCTTTCTTCCAATTAGAAAATCCGTTTAAAATAAAAGCTTCGTACGAATCTTTTTCTCTTGAACTACGAGGTAAAGGCATTTTCATTTGGGTAGTTTTGATGCAGGTTTATTTTTTAAATATTTTTGAAAGCTCGGTGAATTTTCCCGGGTGGGGCAAAGCCCTAGCGACAAATGTTCGGATGGGGCTCGAGCCCCCGAGCCCCAGCGCGTTCTACGCCTATAATTTCTCACATCGGAATTTACACATTTACGCAATTTCCGATGGCCGGATGCTCTATAAAACATTAAAAGAAAAAAGAAAAAAATTAAACCAAAAAAAAAGAAAAAATTTCCAAAACAATCTGACCAGCAAAAAGCAGTTGCTAGAACTAAGTGCAGTCAATTGTGTCAGAAATTCAAAAATCGTAAACCAATCATTGATGATGAGTCTTATTTCATGTTAATTCACTCCAGTATCAATCGAAAAGATATATTTTATACTAGCAATGTAAAATCTACTCCATCTACAGGTAAATATCAAACAAAACAAAAGTTTCAAAAATTTTTTTCTCTGGATTGCCTTTTCTGAAAATGGCATTTCTCAGCCCTATTTTGTGCCTAGTGGACTGGCTGTAAATCAAAAAATCTACTTAAACAAATGCATTAAGAAGAGATAAGTATCACTCAGATAATGCATATGTATTCTAAGTCCGATTTGGCATCATCTCATTATACAAAAACAGTAATCACATACCTAAACAAGTAAAAAGTCCACTTTGTTGAAAAAGCGGATAACCCTGAAAACTTGCCAGAATGTCATCCTATCAAAAATTTTTGGAGTATATTAAAAGGCCTTGTCTATAAGAATATTTGTCATGCAGAAAATCTTAAAAAATTGCTCTCTAGAATCAAGTATTGCTTTCATAAAGTTGATATTGAGCTCATACGGAATTTAGCTCAGTCTATATAGTTTAATTGAAAATAACTGATTGTATAAAGAAAAACTAGAATAAAAATATTTTCTAGAATATTTTTCCTTTTTGTTTTTCCTTGCAACTTAAAAGAGATGTGTCATAAAATCCAGTCTCGTTTTTCAGTTGTCACCCGTTAAAAATACTTTCAATTTACGATGTTTAAAAATCCAAATTAGTATTGTTGTAGCAAATTATTTAAATAGAGGGAGCTCTGCATGCCGCTCTATAATTTTCAACACTTTTAGGAACAATTAACTACACGCATTCTGCTTACATCACGATCGACATGTAGTTTTTTGTATGGAATATCAACTAAGCCGAAAATCTAAACATGTTCGCTAACTTTAATGTCTGTTAAAAACAATTTGTAAATAAATAAAAAAAACTATCTTGTTCTGCTATACGGAAATATCTGTTTAATTTTCTTTCACTCTTAAACAAAAGCTGTTTTGTTCAGCTATATGAAAATTTCTCTTCAATTTCATCGGATTCTAGCAATCATTTTGGCACACATAAATCTAGGATACACTCCTGCATGGATTCTTTATTTGTTAAGATGGCATAAAATTTAGTGGATGCGCTTTTGATTTTAAGATGGCATAAAATTTAATGGATGCGCTAAAGATTTGAAGAGCAAGTTGTTATATACCGCACCCATTATAAAAAATGTAAAACTCACCAAAAAATGTACGTGATAAAAGTAATTTGCTGACACCACAATCAAAGAGATCCACCCAATCTAATTGATAGGGGAACAATAACACTGGTTTTAAATGTTTAAACAAGAAGTACATTCAGCCGCACATACTCGCTTACAACAAATTGTTTTGCTTTTATTCATCATTGGGTCATTTCAGGCTGGCAAAACAAACCCGGCTGGCAAAAAGCTTGCTTCACTACGGAAGCGCGAGTTAGGTATCTAGTTAATATATGTGATTTGCCAACGCTAATGTTTTCTATACAGCTCAGGGTTCTTGTTCAAGAACATCTTCAATACGGCGCACAGTGACTCAAAACAAAAAAAAAATGGTAATAAACCCCTCACAACTTTTCTATAAGTTAAATGCCCTTTTTTAAATAATATTAAATTGCAATAATTTTTTATTTCAAAAGTATAAATAATTGTTTCATAACACTTTTATTTTGTATTTTATAGTTAAAAGAAGTAAAAAAATTTGATATTATTTTCAAAGAAATCTGAAAAATGTGCGATTTTTATTTAACTAAAAAAAAGTATTTTTAATTTAAATAAAAGTGTATATTTATTTTAAAGATAATCTTTTGGCTCTATATATTTCAAATTTACTAAAAAGAAAAAAAAAGTCTAATTTTTTTGTTTAAATTTAAAGGCTTTTCTAAAAAAAGGTAGCAATTGTATTTTTTTGGTTTATATATCAGCTAAAAAATGTTCCACCGAGTTCCAAAAATATATACATTTTTTCTAGTTAATTAACGCTTCTACTTTAAAATTATAAAGGGATTGATAAACACTTAAAAATCTTGATAAACAAATGTTGATAAACACTTAAAAAACTTGTTTTCCGCCATTTTTGAAAGTATTTATTATTTGATAAGTACAACATGTTTGAAAAAGCTCAACTGAACAGCTTTAGTAGCTCCTGTAATATAAAGTTAACTTAGTAATATAGTGTTATTACAGGATGTAACAATGTGACAATTGTTAAAGCCATTACAAAATAAAATTTTAAACAGTGTAAAGTAAAAAAATATATAATGTAATTTAAAATGTTTCTGATTTATTAGTTTTATTATATTGATGGTTCTTAAAAACAATAACAATGAAAAGATTAGATCTTATCCCAAAGATACGTGAACTAGGAGTGGATAAATTAAGATTATGGAAGGATTTACTTAATGAAATAAAAAATACTGAAGAAATTCGCAAAGAAAACTTAAATAAAGTAAAGGTTGCTTTTAGTTATATTTATTTCAAAGGTAAAGAAAAAACTAACACAATGTGGACGAATTTATACAAAAAGAAAATCGTTGGCTTCAAAGAAGTCTTATGAACAATAAAAATAGTCATTTTGGTTCTGGAAGGCCCCATAAGCAATGGAGTGTTCTTGGAGAGCAAAGCAAAAGAAAAAAAATAAAAGAACTCGCCACTGAACATCATGAAGCTCTATTTTTAGCGTCTGCAAAAAAAGCAAATGCTGCTGGAGAAAAAAAAAAAGCTATTTTAAAAAACAATTTGTCTAATGTTTTAGAGATAGAAAAAATTGATAAAACTTTGGATAAAACCTTTCCCATTAATAAGTGTAAAGGAAGCTCTTGCATTAAAAATGAACACTGATCTCAGGGATAAATAATATTAAATGATCAGAAACTCAGCTCTTGTACACAATGTAAATATTTATCCTACCTTGCACGATATTTTTGTGGAAAAATTGAAATGCTATCCTGAGAATATACATTTTTCTTAAATTTCTTCAAGGTGTACTCTTCAAAGCATGTTAGATCACACTGTGAGTAGAATAACTGAAATGATTGATATGCCTAATTGTGGTCAAGGTAACGAAATATTTGAAGTTTTATATGAAAAGATTGGTTTTGATGGAGCATCAAGCCAAAGTATTTATAAACAGAAATACGAGACAAGCAACACAAGTATAGAACTTAAGAGTGAAGAAAATCTTTTCAGTACAGCTTTTAGGCCGGGTGAATAAAAATGAGCAATTGCTTTTACTCAGTAATTAGTCAGCTTTACGTGAATAAAAAATTCAACAACTTTTCTTTAGTTTTTATTCATGTAAAACTGAGCAATTACTGAGTAAATTGCTTACCTTTACGCGAATAAAAATATGAGGAAAACTGCTTAAGTTTTTTATTCACGTAAAGCTGACCAATTACTGAGTAAAAGCAATTGCTCATTTTTATTCACCCGGCTTTTTATGCCTTTATTGCTCAAAGTAGAAGATGGAGAAATTTGGAAAAATGGAAATGATAATAAAGTAGTCAACACACTTACAGAGACAAAATCCACTCAATCCTGCAATGTTTGTAATGCTAAACCCAACGAAATGAACAATATTGATTTATTAAAAGCAAAAACTGAGAATGAGTCAGTCTTGGGGGTTGGAATTACAGCTTTGCATTGCTGGATAAAATGCTTGGAATTTATTCTTCATTTGAGTTATAAAATTGAAATTAAAAAGTATAAGCCAAAAACAATTGAGGAAAATTTATCTGTAGACTTAAAAAAAAAAGAGATCCAGGTACTCTTCAGAGAACGGTTAAGCTTATATGTTGACATGCCTAAAACTGGGTCTGGAAATACCAATGTCGGCAATACCGCCAGAAGAGCATTTAAAACTAGTAAAGTTTTTTCTGAAACTACTAAAGTTGATTTTGATATAATTGAAAGATTGCATATATTCTCATAACCATATCTTGTGGATATGCTATTAATATCAATGAACTTAGATTTACACTGCACTGAAACAGCTAAACGTATAGTGAGATTGTACAACTGGTATGTTATGCCTCCTACTGTACACAAACTACTGCTGCTGCATAGTTCTTCTATATCACATATCATATTACCTTTGCCAATCGGGGTATATTCGGAAGATGCACTGGAGAGTTTAAATAAACAGATAAGAAATTCTAGACTTAAGCACACAGCAAAAATATCAAGGTTAAACACAATAATGAATCAGATGCATTACCTTCTAATGAGATAAGATCCAAAAGTATCAAGCATATCTTTTAGAAAACATAAGAGCTATTGAGGAAAACCGTTACCAGATGAAGTTATTAAATTAATTGTAATGTAAATAATAAAACAAATGTAATAAAATACAGTTTTTTTTTTTTATTCAATCATTCAATTTTTTTAATGTATCAACATCCTTTAAAAACCATTTTCATAAAAATATCAAGTAGAGTAATATATCAAGATAATTAATATACCACGATTCTAAAACTTGAAAAAAAAAAATTTTTATACGCGTAGTCACCTTAAATGCGCGTAAGCGCGCATTATACGCGTCGAAGCTGCGCGTAAAAAAAAAAATTAACAAATTTGAAATCTTTGACCCAAAAATTATTATTTTGATATATAACATTATTTATTTACGATTTATGTCAAACTTTATTTGATTTTTACCGTTTTTTGATCGTCCTGAGTCACTGTGCGGCGTAAGTTCATCGCACGGCACTCGGCCGAAGCTCTATAAACTAAATGGAACTTAGTTCGTAGAGTTTTTCAACACTTTTATACTTTTTTGTTTTATGAGTGTTAGAACCTTGAAAATAATCTAATTGTCGTTATGTGCGGTTGTAGATTAAAAAACAAACAAACTGTGCTAACAGTTTTTTTTTTCAACATACAATCGCACATAATAAGAATTAGGTTACAAGTTTTAATTCTTTCGTTGTAGTAATTGACTTGACGAGAATCTTCTAATTCTTATTCGAGCAGCTCCTTACTGTTCCTACAACCAGAAGTGG
Source organism: Hydra viridissima (assembly GCF_058129835.1). NCBI lineage: Eukaryota > Metazoa > Cnidaria > Hydrozoa > Anthoathecata > Hydridae > Hydra > Hydra viridissima. Next base: position 3,049,449 of record NW_028324302.1, read on the forward strand.
TTTTCACTATACCATCTATTTTCACTATACCATCTATTTCTGTAATGAAATCAAACTTTTTTAAGAGAGTAGAAACCAAGATCTATAAAAAAAATTTCTTTAACTTCAATATAGCTTAAAAAATTATATCAATATTGGGTGAAAATTTTTCAAAAAACACAAAAAAACACAAATCTGCACCCTACATCACCAAATTCGCTGAAATTTGGCACAAATGTTTAGACACATAACTTAGGAAAGACTGTAAATTTTTTTTATAAAATTCTTATCTGTTTAGGATTTACAGCAACTTGAAGTTTGTTTGATTTTGACTGAAAAATGAGGGGGGAAAAGTGCCGGAAATGTGTCCTTTTACTATTACCCTTATAAGGTGCTTGTAGTAATTTTGCAAAGCTAAAATTTGGTACCAAAGGAGTTTGAATCCTGTTTAATCTGAAAATTATAGATTTGTATCTCTCAAAACAACAAAATATAGTTTATTTCAAGATCTACAAAACGCACCATCTAATTATAATAAAAAAGAGCATTGACAACTATAACTCTAGAAAAAATCTGACTGATAGAAAAAACTTTTGGTTTTAATTTTCTTAAAGATTAGACATATATCTACTTTACGAACCAATTTTGTTTTGGCCTTACGTTTACTTGAGGAGTTGTTAAGGTTTGATATGAACACAAAATTTTTTGATATTTTAAAAATCAGGCAATCTATCCCAATTTTCTACAAATTAATCAAATTAGAAATTAATAGTTTAGTGACTTAATTATTTTTATTAATTTTTTAGAACAAAATAATAAGGTATAAAAAAACCTTTTGAAAAATGAATACTCAATTTAAATGATTTTATATATGCTTTTCATTCACATTATTTAAATTGTACAAAAAATAAAAGATTAAAAAAAAGTATGGATAGGACATATCAGACTCAACAAACTTGAAATTAGTTTAAATATAAAAAATCTCTATTTCCTAAGGAGAACAATTTTTTTCAAGTCGTCTTTGGCTAAATCCACCACTTTTGCTCATAGGAAACACAGGCATAATCACCTGGTACTAAGTATACAGTTGTTACAGGGATGTTTCCAAAATCATGAATGAAAGCAAAATCTTCATCAACACTGCATAGCTTTGCACCTGTCTAGAAAAAAAAAAGCAACATTTATTCTTTTTTACTTATTTTGTTAAACATGGTTTTTTAAAGGCATTAAAAAAAAATTGTAAGTCCAAAATAAAACAAAAATACTTTTGAGGATGATTCCACACAAATAAAAAATCTATTCGAGTTTATCAATAAAAAATTATGCATAATTTTTAAAGATGATAGAAGGTATATTAAATATATATATTTTAACCTTTTGATGGCCATGTGGTACAAACTGATGGAAACTACGTGTTCCAGGTATGGTATTTGCAGTATCCAATCATTCCTTAAGAGTGTTTCTCACCAAAGTTAAATCTTCTGATGATATATAAATGAAATGTACACCTTCAACGTTTTGATTGCAATATTTGAGCATTGCTTGTGGAGATAAATATGATTACCCATATCTCTTTGCAAGCTTGCTAGTGTTGCTAAACGTTTGACTGTGCCATCTATCCCATCACAAGGTTGCTTACTGTGACTAGTTGCAAAAAAGTTCCATTTAGCAGAAAGACCAAAATCTTCAAGATGGAAACAAAGATTCAAAATATTTTTACAATTCTTGTATTGACCTGCACACCCATCCGAAAAGTATTCAATATTTTTTAATTGAGGTAGATTTGTTTTAATATCATTGCTGACAACATCAATAATTTTGTAAACCATGTTCACACCATGTATCATATTATCTGAAATAATACAAAAAGATTTGTGATTGAGAAAACCTTTTTTTTTGAAATAGATAATCACAGGATGTAGTGTACATTGTAAATTTGTCCAATGAAAGCTTTGTACTTCATCCTGAACTACAAATTTATAGTTTTCTGAAAAATCACCCAGAAATAATGATGTTAACTCATACATATCTTCCTTTCTTGATCTCAGGTATGATGCTTGATTCTTAGGTAAATATGAGTGTGGTGCAAGTTTAGTCAGTTTTTTACATACTAAGTCAATGTATTCAGACACTGGCTCTTTATTATGTGTTAAGTTTGACCTATCTGTTGTTGTCAACTGATCAAATTCTACTTCATCGTCATCTTCAAACTCTCCAATTAAATTATAAAGTTTTTCAACCAATGCATTCATAGTTGCTGGGCATCTTTCACATTTACGCATCATACAGTCTTTATTAGTCATGTCACATACAATATAAGGTAACAGTTCTTTATATGTCACACCAAGAGGATGTAAAAGCAGTTTTAAATTCTGATGAATAGCACAGACACATACTGAATGTGTTCCTGAAGCACCAGCAGTAATACACCATTTTTGTCGCAATGTGCAAAACCTTGAAAACCCTATTTTTATTTCTGGGTTCATGGTTTTGAAAGCAACAAACAATTCCTTTAAATTACATAATAGCAAACGTTTTTGCATGTGAACATTTTTCTTTATGCTTACATAATCCTTTTTACCAGGCATTATACGACTATATTCATCATCTTCATAAAAAGACTTGACCAGTTGAACTGTTACATTTGGAAGAACTTTCCCTAATTTAGGATTAGGCATGGGTAAAATACCTTTTTCTAATGCTAATTTACGTGCAGTTCGAGCTACATTTTATTAGCTTACAATACTATCATGTTATCAAACAAGTTTGCCTTTTCCATATACTCATTACCGAAACCTGACTGTTCTTCAAAACTTTCTTCTGGTATATTAAGGGAAGTGGCTACTTTTTTTTTAATGGAGGTTGTTAATGCTGTCAATTTTCGTTTACTTTCTCTAATTTTACCTGACTTATGCAATCCTTTGACCTTAATAGGAGATATTCCAGCAACTGTAAAGTGTGTATTTACACCCTCTTTTTTATTTTGAATGGATGTTTCACTAACAATATCAAAATCTTCATCATTTTCACTCATACTTTTTGATAAATGTTTCATAACTTTACTTCGATAGCTTGGACACAACTTTTTTCCAGGTATAAGATTTAAACCTATGGTTTCTGCTTCTAATACAGTATGCATTGCAATCGCATGTAGAGATGCTGAAAAGAAAATGTACTATATTACTCAAATACTATAACATTAATTATACTATTATTATAAAACAATGAACAAATCCTAATAAACAACTTATTAAGAATGGTATTACCCATTAAAATGTAAATAGATAAGCTTTTATCTCTACACACTTTTTTGTGAGTCAGAAATGGATTACAGCAACTTTTCTGATTACTCTTATATCTCACTATTAACATATCACAATGATGTGTGCATATACTAGTAATTTGTTCTTCTTTCAAGTTTGTTCATTTTACAAGTAATTTAAGATCATTCCTGTCAATATCTTCAATCAGATTTCTTACTTAGGTATATGATTGTTTATAACAAGCTCCATAATCAATTACAAATGAACAATTGATTTTGTTATCCATATAAAACTATAATGAGGAATTATAATCTAAACACTTAAATAGAAGAAATCTTCAATACAATATTCCTAATGAGCAAAGTACACTTGAACACAAACAATATGATTAAAATTAAAATAAAGTTATATTTATAAAGAACATTTGCTTGAACAAATAGCTATTAGTTTTAATAGACATACTTTAAATGCCTAATTATCTACTAATTATTGTCAATTCTCTACTAATTATCTACCAAAAATTAGGGTGAAAGTAGATTATAACTAAATATAACTATATTTAGTTATATAATTTAACAAGGTAATATTTATTGGATGTTACACTTGTCATTTTATTACTTAGTTTATTGATGAGATAATCACTATTTTATTACAATAAAACAATCAATAAGAAAAAAAACATTACATAATATTATTTAATTTAATTACATAACTACTATGTAATGAAAATAACAATGAAAATGACATAAGAATTATGTAATGAAAATAACAATTCAAATAATATAACTGTTATGTAATGAAAATAACAAATTTATATGTTTACAAAATATTTAACAATATTTTGTAACAACTTTGTGAAAACTTAAATCACATAACACACATTCTGTTGTTTTTTTAATTAACTGACTCAAAATTTGATCAAAAACAAATATAATTGTATTTAGTTCAAAGCCAAAATGAATTTGCTTACTTATTTTTTTTTAAATTTCTTCAGAAAAATTGAAAAACCAAAACATTAATAACTCCTCAGCAAAACATAAGGCCGAAACAAAATTGGTTCGTAAAGTAGATATATGTCTAATCTTTAAGAAAATTAAAACCAAAAGTTTTTTCTATCAGTCAGATTTTTTCTAGAGTTATAGTTGTCAATGCTCTTTTTTATTATAATTAGATGGTGCGTTTTGTAGATCTTGAAATAAACTATATTTTGATGTTTTGAGAGATATAAATCTATAATTTTCAGATTAAACAGGATTCAAACTCCTTTGGTACCAAATTTTAGCTATGCAAAATTACTACAAGTACCTTATAAGGGTAATAGTAAAAGGACACATTTCCGGCACTTTTCCCCCCTCATTTTTCAGTCAAAATCTAACAAACTTTAAGTTGCTGTAATTCTTCAAGGAATAAAAAATTTTTGAAAAAAATTCACAGTCTTTCCTAACTTACATCTTTACACTTTTGTGCCAAATTTCAGCGAATTTGGTGATGTAGGGTGCAACCCTTTGTTTTTTGAAAAATTTTTACTCTATTGTTTATAAATCTAGATATGGATCCTACATAACTGCAGCAATATTTTCATTAAGTATTAAGCATCAATGTAACCGCACGTTACGGCATGTTTGTAAAATTTTTTGTAATCCCCTATTATCTGAATAGCTCATGAATTTCCATAGTGAGCTGTATTATTTAAGTATTTATTACTATTTATTAGTTGAAATCAATATTTTTCTAATTATAGAAAAATGCATTTCTTCCTCTTTCTTTTTTATTTTTTTATTTTAACATTGAATTGTAATTAACCCTAACCTTAGTACTTATTCATCGAGGCGTCACTGGAATACATTTTGTTGGTTATTAATAATTACAAGAAGTGTTGCAATTTTCTGATTGCAGTTTTTTTTTTCACCTCAATTTCAACCAAACAATGCATTCTTAAAATAAAATTGAAAAAAAAACTCATATCAATATCTATTATCTATATAAATCAAGTTCCGCTAAGGATCATTAGCATTTTCCGGCAGGTTTTTTACGAAGCTTATGGAGAATATTTAATTTATGAGCATTTTATCGATAAACAACTCGCACCATCACAATACTTGAAACCAACATCGAATAGTTTTGCACTTTTGAGACGCCGCTTTTGAGAATGGAAGGAGACATGTCTGCAAAGCTTTACCTACAAAGGTCACAAAAAGTTCAACAATCGTACGGCGAAGATCTTTTGAAACTGGTTGACATTAAACAGGGCGACCATGTTTTGGACATTGGGTGCGGATGTGGGAACTTATCGGCGCTAATGGCTAAAAAAGTAAGAAACTAGTAGCCCGGTATGAGCTTTTTTCTTGGAATTGCATTTTTAATTACCTTTTTTTAAAAAACATCTATCAAATGCGTTTAGGTAGGGCAAACTGGTAGAGTGGTTGGAATTGACCCGGACTTAGACCGAATTAAAGTGGCAAAAAAACAGTTTGTGCATTTGCATAATTTAACATTTACTTCTGCTAAAAGCATCAATTTTCCGGTCGATGAGAGCGATCCTTTTGATTATGCCATATGCAATGCTGTTTTGCATTGGATTCCTACTAACGAAAAAGTTGCCAGTTTTAAAAGAATCCTTAGTTCGTTAAAACTGGGCGGTTTGTTTGTGGGTAACATATCGCTGAAGACTTCAAAGAATCTGGATTTGGCAGTATCGCTTCTTGCTAAAGAAGACCAAGAAAAGGTATTAAGTAACTACTACCGAGAGAGCCCCAGCGAGTTGCACGAGATGCTTACGGAAGCTGGGTTTAGGCTCCTCAAATACGAACATCGCTACAAAGAAGTAAAAATGGGGACAACAAGTAACTTTCTTAATTGGGTCACTGCACTCTACAGTGGAAAGTATGATTTCAAAGCTATCTACGAAGAATCGGGTGCAAAAGCCAAGTTTGAACTCTTTCCTGACGGATCTGTAAAGCACACGTCGGAGGGTGTCACTTTTATTGCAATGAAACCTTATTTGTAGCCGAATATTTTAAAAATGATTACATTCTTTAATTATTTTTGTGTCTTAAAATCAAACAAAGTTATACAATTTTAAGGTCAGGTTTTCGCGAGTTAAAAAATGAAAATGATATGAAATTGATAGAAAATAAGTTATTAATTTTAGTAAGTAATGATTATTTTCAAAATATATTTTACTTTTAATTTTTTTTCTAAATAATTTATTTAAATATAAATTACTTAAAGCATAAGTTTTAAATTTCTTTAAAATGTAAACTTTGAGGTAATTTTTACTTTTAGAAGAAAATTAAAGACATTCTCTGAGCGTTTAAAATAGGAGATAGAACAAAATAATTCTAACCTCTCGATTTGTTAAAAAATGACGAGCATATAACGGTTTCTTCTTTAAGTATTTTAAATAAAAAGAGATGCTTTTGATGTTTACTCTTCATTTTTTTTACTGAAGTTTTTGCGATATTTGAACTATTCTTATAGACTGTTGGTGTCATGCAATTTTGAATTGTTACAAGCCTCAATTTAAACTTTCTTAAACCACGACATTTTAAACCCGCTTTAGACGCCGCAGCCGATTCCCAGACGGATGACGAAATTTTGTTGGAATGTAAACTAGAATACTTGAGATTCATTTTGAAGGATGCGGGGCAATATTTTTTTTTGTTTCATTTATCATTTAAATCGTTATCAAGTTATACTTTTGATAAACGTTCAAACTTGCCTCCAATTTCTTACTCCTGTCGCACTTTGACAAAGGCTGTTGAATGTTGACAAATGGGAATTTAATGCATATTAAATTTCAATCTCGTTAACGGTTATTGCTCTCAATAATGAACATTAGTTATGGGGCAGAGACATGGCTGATATCTCTTAATAACATTTACAGTTAAATTGTAGTAACTCGAACATCAGTTAACTAGAGTTTTTATCATCTCAAACTGTTTTCTTTGTTCCCTTGAAGTCGTTTAACCGATTTCTAACAAAATTTTCCGGTTAAGTTGAACCTTGGATAATTCAAACTTCGTTAAGTCAAACCAATTTTTCGTCCCCTTTCGGCAAATTTCTTTGGATGACTCAAACTTTTTGTACGTGTAACAAGCTGATAGACGTGATCTTAATACCGAATAATAAAGAAGTCATTGTATTGCCAATTTTTTTACGAAAGTTTTAGCGTGAACACTTGCTTTTTTAACTCAAAATTTACAACATGGCGACAGTTGCAAGTTAAAGTTGAAAGCTATTAAAATCAAATGCAATGCGCTGAAAGAAGTTTTAGATGGTATCCCCAAGTTAAAGGTTACATTAAAGTATGGGATACCAAAGAACACCTTATCCACCTGGTTGAGAAATAAGGAAAAGATTTTTGTTACTGTGAAGAAATGAAACTACCAAAAACGTCAGCGTTTGAGAACATACTCGTTTGTAAATTTAGATCAAGCCATTTTCAAATGGCGTCTGTTCGTTCGTAGCAGAAATGTCACTGTCTCTGCTTTAATTCTTAAAACTAAAGCCCTGGAATTTGCTGTTAAAACGAACTTTGATAATTCTCATCCTTCAGATGGTTGGTTAGACCGTTGAAAGCAATCATTTAACATATCATTCAAATCGGTTTCTAATGAAGCCAATGCTTGTACAAGTGAAAATAAAGTGGTTAGAAACCAAAACTAAATCGCGTAGATGCTTCAAAAATGTAAAGCACTTGCCCTGCCGTATCGAAACCAAAAAAAGAGATGGATGGCACACTATTTGAGGAATGGGTTCGTGAAATTGATTGGCAGTTTGCGAAGGAAGGACGATAAGTTTTATTAGTTAATCATTGTCCAGATCAATAAAATTGATCTTTCTACCAACGAACCAAATTGATCTTTCTACCAAATTGATTTTTCTACCAACGAACACTATCTAAAAGATCCAACCGTTGGACCAGGACGTAATTAGGTCAATTAAAACCCATTATAGAACATTGTCTGTTTGAAAATTGATAGGTTCTATACAGAATAAAAAGCCTCTTCCGGAATTCTCTACACTGGATGCCATGCAAATGTTTGGAGGAAGGTGAGTGATAGAAACTATTTGCAACTGTTTCACTACAGCTGGAATTTCAGAAAAAAAGTGTGTTGACGTGCATAATCCCTTTAGGGATCTTAAGGACTAGTTAGAAAAATATACCTCCGAGCTCTACCCTGAAGAAATTACGGCGAAAGATGTGGTGGCCTCGGATGATTTTTTCAACACAACCGAGCCGATAACGAAAGATGAAGAGATATCAGATGTGTAAGGGGAATAAAATCAACGTACTTAAAAGATGATTACATCAGAGGTGTTAGGGGTTGAATTTCAACGTTCTTAAAAGATGATGAGGCATAAGGAATCTGAACTTAATAAGCCAAAGATTTGGGATAGCGCTTCAAGCCACAGCTTCCTACACTGGTTGCATTGAAAAATCTTTGAAGGCGAGTGAGCTGATTCCAGTAGTAACATTTGAGCCTATTAACTGTACCTTGCTATCTGATGATGCATCAATTTTTAATAAAGACCAGAAGTATCTGGGGGATATTGCTCTTACCATTAGCTCAGACATGTGTCCTCCAGGTCTTGCTAAGCGCGATCCAGCTCCCCTAAACATATTCCGCTGGTTTACAACAACCAACAGGATGTTAAGACTGTATGTTTCCACCACAGAACCATCAGACAACTTACGTACCATAATAGAGTTTGTTATCAGGGTGTATGTGCCATCTTGGTTCCGCATCGAAATCCACAATTAAAGATGGAGCTCAGCATTTTAACCATTTAGTCATCCAGATACTTGGATCAAATTAACCGCCACGCCATCGACCATGTGATTTCTCGGAATTACTTCGTATCTCCAGAAAACATTTTGCTCGCGATGCTGACTGATAAGAGAACACATATCAGAACCCTTGGCATTCGAAAAGTTATAAAAGTGCGAGAAGGTTGAGACGGTTGGGTACGTTGGGATTAGAAAGTTCAATATTCAAAAAATAAACTTTGAAGGAAATGACTATATCGAACTAATTGACTGGTCGTCCAGCGAAGTAACTCTCCCACCAATACTGAATAATGTGACCACAGAAGATTTGAAAAGTATGCTTGAAGAACCAATACCAACTGACTGGGCTTTTACAAAGTTTCAATGCCACACACAACCTGCCGAAAGAATAGTAAAATTGGTTACGTAGGCCTAAAAGAAACTGTGTGGTCATAACAAACGGGATAGATTTATTTGCTCAACTGTGAAAACGAGAAGGTGCAAGAGACAGTGCAAATCAAAAAGACATAACAAAACACACATTTTTGTGCTTTTAATTTTGAATATTTATTTCTTAATTGTTAGATATAATAATATGAAAGTGTATACAGTTTATCGATTTTTAGATCATTTCTGTTTCCTTGCCAGAACAGAAGATGTTGTCCGTTGGGCATCATATTTTTCACAGTTATACATAGGTGCAACGTTGCACATTACCGCATAGTACTGTGACATTTGAAAAATTAAAAAATAAAAAATTTTTTTTGGCTATTTTACTAAATTTTTGAAATTTAACGTCCCTTGCCAGAACAGGAGATATTATCCTATGATATTTTGAACAGAAGTTCCTTATGTATAGAGGCAATTTTTCCTATCTACCCCTAAAGCATCATAAAAAATTTACTTTTTTCGAACCTCCTAATGTACAATACGCAGTGGAATCTGTTTTTTTCTGATGATGGCATCAAATGCAAGCAAATTAAAATTTTATGTCATTTTTTGTATAATTACCTTTATTTATAATGAAAATATGTAAAAGCGTTAGATTTGATCTGCCTCAGTCAGTTGACCTCTCATAAGGAAATCCTTGCGCTCTCGACACAACTTTCTTCTTGTAGCTCGAAAAAAGATTAACAGTTACAAGAATGACGGTTTCTTAAACTTAAATCACGAAATCAACAGCACTACTATAAAAAGCGGGTTCTGGCTCATTGATACTTTTCCATACTTAAGGGTTCTGGCTCATTTCCATTTTTGCGCATTTTCATAATGAGATGACATTATGAAAAAAGGTTGTGAATGTGTTAGTTAATTTATTCTTTGTTTTGGTTGTTCTTCAAGTATGGAAAAAGATGTTTATATTTTTCTCTTCGTGTTTCTCTTATTAATTGATTATGTTCTTTTTGTCGTTGTTCTTCAAATCCATGTTGTAGTAAGAGTTTAGTATTGTGATGAATGGGTAAGGTATTTAATTTTTTAATTTTATTAAGATAATTTTCATCAATTTTGTTTTTGTGATTATCATAGTGGAATTGTATAGCAATTCTGTGTAATTCTGGATCAAAAGTGGGTTTAATTATTTCCTGTAGTTCACTGTAACAGAATTCCTCATATTCTTCTTGTTCTGTAATACTCATTTTTATAACAAGAAAAAATTTATTTAAGTCATTTTAAAAAAAGTTTTCACTGTATATTTTACAAAATTAAATTTAAAAAAGGGATGCTTGAGAATGGAGAGTTTGGTCCGAGAAGCAAACCAGCGCCGATAGATTCATATCCTCTTCCGCTTTTAACGTAAACTCCGTCTTTGAATGATCCTCCTTTAGGCCAGGGTGTTAAAAATAATCCGTTTCCTCTGTGCGTTCCCATTTTCATTCCATTTCCATTTTTTTTCAAATAAACGATACCTCTTCCTGCAATTTTATCAACCATAGCAGAACCTGCAGAAGATCCTACACCTGCTAACAATCCGGTGGCAAGAGCTGGAACTACTCTTGTTGCAAGTGTACTACCCAACATACCTAATAAAGGTAGAAGAGCTCCAATAAATCCTCCTTTCACATTTGCGTTATGTTCCAATTGGGTTTTGCTCATTTTAATGGTGACTCCAACTCCTCGATGGAGAGCGTCCAAAAGTTTTCGATGTTGATTTTGTGTTACAAGTAAAACGTCGTTTCCGTTAAAATCATCTTTTGAAATACGGATGCTCACAGGTTTACCTGCTATCATTGATTTTTTTATTTTTTCAATCTGTCCCTGAGACACATTTAATTTAACACTAACATCTTTGCTCATTTTTAAATGTGGGAAAAAATATTTATTTCACTTCTCGAATGTGATAACGGATCGTAATGTCCTCTCCACGAAAATCAACTAAATTTCCATTTTGGTCAACAACGCGAGTGATCATTGTGGAGATTTCTGGGACTTTGACAGGGAGGTAAACCAAATGAGTGGGTCTTTCGATGATTTTAAACCCAGGACCAACAGCTGGATAAAAAGAGTAGATGCAATTGAGTTGGGAGCCGTTGATGTAAGCCGACCCGATGACGTTGTTGAGGATTCTAATCGTGTTGATGCTTGAAATTCTGACGACATCGTCAGACTCATATTCGGAATTAGGATCCAATTGTCTTTTTGTGAATCCTAAAAGTGAGGCGATGCTGTTATCCACATTCAAATCCATCATATAATTCAATCCAAGTGTGATGGTTGATTTTAAAGTGTTTAAATTGGATCCGATTTTTATGTTATCTGGAGAGTAGCTGATTTTATTTGTTGTGACGAAGCTTGCGCTTTGAGATGCATAATTTTTTATTGTGTTTGAGACGGTCTTTTGTAAATAATTGTTAATGTCAATGATGTCATAGCTCCCGTCTGGAATGGAGACATTTTCCCAATTGATTCCGTTGTTCATGCTATACCGGAAAGAATTGTTTTTGCTGGTGATGTTTGGAAAGCTGTTGTACGTCTCAAGTCCTAGAAAAGCCATTTCATAAGTTTTTCCTTTTTCAAAAACGATTTTGTCTAAAAATTCTGTTATGATTACGTTGGAATTTCCATCCACGTCGATGATTATGCCTGACATTTTTTATTATGTGACATTTTTTAAATGGCTTCTTTTGGAAAATAAAAAGTGTCAAATCCGCTTCGATATTTTCCATTGTCCTTTTTTGACGACAAATCAATCACCGCAAATCCGTGAGGTTCAGACCAACAATGTCTGCAAAACTTTTCAAACTCTTTTTTTTCCATATCGCTAGAAACGTGGTCTTGATAAATGTGGTTAATGTTTTTTAAGTCTTGGGGAAAGAGACAGATAAAATTGGTGTTTTCTCTGATCGTTTGTCTTGGGAGCATGAAATAATTTTGAGCGAGGTAAAAGCAGTCGACGTTAGAGTGTCTTCCTCGGATGTAATATTTTTCACACTTGTTTTGTTTGGTTAGTTGTAAATCGTCAAAGATCATTAAATTGTTTTTGGATGAATCAAGATCTTCAGGATTAGGCACATCGTCAGCCGTTTCAAAAAATTCACACTCCATACCCTCGGTTTCGGAAAAATTTTTTGAAAGGTCGTTGATAACGCATTCAGGGTCTAGTTTCAATTTTTCAATTTCGGTTTGTACCTTGAACAAGTCGAGAATTATTTTTTTTGGTAATTTTTTTTCGAACGAACTTTTTAGTATTTTGTACTCGGGTTGGAAAAGAGATTTTCCAAAAACTTGCAAATGGTTATAATCCAACCATCCAGGTCTGAGCAATAAATTGAGAAGCAACGTTGTTTTTCCACATCCAGATTTTCCAACGATGATTCCTCGAATGCTTCTCGGTAAAAGCTTGTTGTTGTTTCTTTTGATTTTTCCAATATTCCATGACAAATCAGACACTTCCATTTTTAGTTTAAAAATATTTTTTTTAAAATAAAATGTATTGTGTTAAATGCAAAAGGAAAACAGAAACGAATCATTTGAGAAACGAAATCACAAAAAACAACAAGCATATAGTTAAAGGGGCTTGCAACGTTTGCGGAACGACCAAATGTAAGTTTGTTTCTTCGCATGCGCTCAAAGGATCATCTTCGCATACGGCAAAAGGAGGAGACTTGGTGGAATCGATCAACAATTTTTCAAAAAAAATAAAGCTTCCATGGGCAAAATTTCCAGGAGAAATGCACATTCCAGGAATGAATTTTGCAGGACCTGGCACAAACTTGGACAAAAGGCTCACATCCACCGATATGTATCAAGAGTGGAGCAAACCGGTAGATCGAGTGGACAATGCAGCATACCATCACGATTTAGCTTATAAATATTTAAACGACGTTCAAAGCAGAATTTTGGCTGATCAAATGATGCTTGAAGAAATGAACTCCATTCCAAACCCTACTCAGAGAGAAGTAAACGAAAGAAAACTGATCACTCCCATCATCAAAGCCAAAGCTAAATTCGGATTAGGTGTATCCGAAGGATCTAAAAAAAAGCACCGGAGAACCTGAAATGGACGGATCAACTTGCAAACGAGCTTCATAAACCAGTCATTCATCATTTTAAAAGAAGAAAAGTGTTTGTGAACGACATGGATGAAATATGGGCTGCAGATTTGGTTGACATGCAATTGTTTTCAAAATTCAACAACGGGGTAAAATATTTGCTCATGGTGATCGACGTGTTTTCAAAGTATGGATGGATCGTTCCGTTAAAGAGTAAAACTGGAGTTGATGTAGCTAACGCTCTAAGCAAAATATTTGAGGAGAGAAGGTGTACAAAGATGTGGGTAGACAAAGGTAAAGAGTTTTATAACAAGCATGTGAAAACGTTGGGAGTGCAATTGTATTCCACTGAAAACGAGGAAAAAAGTTCTGTTTTTGAACGATGGAACAGAACGATGAAAGAGAGAATGTTTAAATATTTTTCAGCCAACAACACTCATAAATACATTGACGTATTAGATGAAATGGTGAAAAATTACAACCACACCAAACACTCTTCTATCAAAATGACTCCAGTGGAAGCTAGCGATAAAAAGAATAAATATAGGGTTTGGATGAACCTGAATGGAAAGACGCAAACAGAAAGAGCAGGACCAAAATTCTTAATGGGTGATCAAGTGAGGATCGTAAAAAAGAAGTCTCATTTTGAAAAGGGGTATACACCGAGATGGACTGAAGAGGTTTTTACCGTGTTAAATGTTCAGCATACGAATCCACCCACGTATAAAATCGCTGATGCTAACGGTGAAGAAATTAAAGGTACATTTTATGAACAAGAAATGCAAAAGACCAATCAAGACATATTTAGAATTGAAAAAGTCATTCGAAAGCAAAAGAACAGATCTTTAGTCAAATGGTTGGGATATCCAGACTCGTTCAACTCATGGGTAGATAATAATGAATTGTTAAGTTTGCAAAAATAGACGCGTCGTTTTGTATGGCAAGAAAAAAAAATTTTTGATTTTGAGTTAAATAAAAATCTTGTATATAGAAAAGAAATGAATTTTATTACAATTGAAAATTTTGATGAGAGCAAATTATCAGTTGGAGAAATTTACGCAGCAACAAAACCAGTAGTCTATCAAAAAGTGCCAGTAAAATATTCTTATCCAACTGGAGATGGTCCTCTTGTATTACGATCACCTACATTATTTTCGTATGGTGTGTGTAAGAATAAAGATCCGGTAACACAAAAATTGACTGGATATTCCATGTCCTTTGTTTGCTTTGATGCTAAAAAGGGTAAAACTGAAGAAGAAGCAAAGTTTATTAGCACAATGGAAAAGATTACTTTGTTTATTAGAGGTGAAGTAGATAAATTGTCATCCAAACTTAAAAAAGGAGGAAGAAGAAAGCAAATTAACTCTAACGAATTGAGTATTTTAAAATATAAAGCTGACAATGCTGATGCAGCGCCAGTGTTTTATGCTAAAATGTATATAACTAAAAATGAAGACGAAATATTCATTACTTCTACATTTCATAGAAAGAAAACAGCTCTTGATATAAAAAATGGAGCCAAAGGAGAACGTCATAATAAAAATTTGGTCATATCTTCTGGACATGGTTTTATCAATCAACGATGTTACGCTATTGGAGCACTTAGAATTGATGGGGTGTATGTTGGTCCTTCGATTGTGTCTATTCAAGTTAAACTGTCCGAAGCCATCATCGTAAAAAATGCATCTTTACCTCATAGCATCATGATGTGTGAAAACTTGGATTTGGGAGAAATTGATTCTGACGAGGAAATGTAAAAAGCACAAAAAACTGAAAATAAAACGACTTAAAACATTTTATTTTCATATTAAAAAAATGCATGCCCCACACAAGTTGTTTAAAAACAGCGCCTCAGCAGAGATTCACAATTTTAATTTCCATCTGAGTCATTTAGAGGATAGAATCAAAGAGTTGGAACGAAAAAATACAAAAAACATTATTGTAACAAAGAAAAAGTTGGATTATCCTACCTATTTCAACATCAACAGACAGCACGAGATTTTTGCTCAACAAGACATTAAATTTCCTCCTGTATCTCACAAGCAGATATCGTTGTCCGTAGGTTTACAATTAGACAAAGGAATTGCTGTCGTCACTTTGATGAATAAAATAAGCAATCAATTGAATTATTTCAAAAACGATGCTATTTTTTCCGAGTCTGTGGATGACATAGTCATGACCATACACAATTATAACAACCAGGAAGTCACCGTTAAAAAAGGTGAAAAGCTTTGTAAAATAAACTACATCGATTCGAATTAAAAAAAATGTGTCTTTGTTAAAAAGATGGAAATAATAAAAAACACTGAAAAAATTTATCCAGTTCTTCCAACGGCACCATCGGATGGAGGACATTTATATCGACTTCAAAAAATAAGCGAGATCCAAAAAGAAATAGAGAATGAAAAAGTGAAACGAATGGCTTTGAGTAAAAAATACCATCGAGCGGCAAAAATAATTCGTTTAACCGACGACGGATTGCAAACGGTATGCATTGGTTTAGGGGTTGCAGGGATTGCACTTTTATCAACCGTCGTTGCCACTCCAGTTTCGATTGCGTGTGAAGGGATTGCTGTTGTATTGGGAGCTTTATCCATTTTCGGAAATCATCAGAACAAAAAAATGATGCTAAAGGTTGAAAAGCACGAAAAATTGAAAGTTCTTTCCGAGTCAAAATTGAATACGATTAGCGACCACATTTCAAAATCTCTCATGGATGGATTTGTAAGTGATTCCGAGTACGAACTCATTCTCAGCGAGCTTCAAAAATTCAAAACTATGACTGAAGAAATCAGAACCAAGACAAAAAGCGTCATTGACGAATTGACTAAAGAGTCGTTAATCCAAAAAGGAAGAGAGGATGCGATAAAAGCATTCAACAACCTGTTTAAAAAATCATCATGATTTTCCATGAATCCAAAGGATCTAAGAAAAACTAATATTTTTCAACGGATTCGCAAGCGAATCTAAGAAATCGTAGATTTCCATGGATTCAAAGAATCTAAGAAAAATTAAAGAATCCAAAAAGAAATCGTAAACGCAATCGAATTTTTGTTTTAAGTTTTTTTCTCCGTATTCTAAAAATGTCTTTTTTTAGAATACAAGATCCTGAAAAGCGAGATGAGATTTTGAGAGAATATAGAGCTAATAGAGAAAAGCTTTACAATGAGAGTCTCAACACCAACATTTCAGATGCAAATTATCAGACTGATTTGAGCAAGTTTTTTAAACCTCTGATTGAGAGCAATGAAAATATAAAAAACGAACTAAAAAGCATCGCATACAGAGAGGTTGAAAACACTCCACTGGCTTTGACTTATCCAGATAGCGATGATAAAACTTTTTTAAAAACTTTTGGAAAAATGAATGTTGGAAATATTGCTTTGGAATATTTATACACTTACGCAACAGTTAAAAATAGTGCAGACAAAGTTTTTGGAATTCACACAAAAAAAGAAGAACCCGGAAAAATGTTTATTGGAGACAAAGAAATTTTTATCGACAATAACGACGTTATTATTGATGGAGAAAAGTACGAGGGGACGACAGGTCTTTGGGAGTTGATCACAAGATCCAAGCCTGATACAACAAAGGTGTCAGACGAGGACATGAAAAATTATGAAAAAATACTCGTTGAAACGCATGCAATGGAGAAAGAAGGGAGACCAACCGTGCCAAAATCTTCGAGAAGTGAAAAGTGGGGAACGATTGTTTCAAAAATTTGGGAAAAAAATTACACAAAAACGAGTGGAAGAAAAGGTCGAGGAGTGATCATTCTTCCGAGCGATCCGAATGTGCTTACGCAAAGGCTTAACTTGAGCATCGCTGCAGGACATGCTGGAAATATAGCATCGAGAAACGAAGCCGTTGCCATTTGTGACGAGCTTTTGAGACAGGGGGAAATAAACAAAGAAGAATACAGAGCAATTCAAAAATACATCGAGTCGTGAGAACAGATTTAAAAATTTCACAAGTGAAATTCCATTGTTCCGCAAACGGATCTAAAAAAATATTTTCTCATTTTAAAAAAAATGCTCATTGTGAACAACAGAAGATATTTTAAAAAGAACGTCGTTGGAGGTGGGGGAATCATGGACGCGATTAAAAATTTTTTGAGGAGAATGGCAGCCACAAATGCTTCACGATCGTCTCTTCATTTATTGAGAAAAGCAGCAGCAAGCGAAATTGGAAGAGAAGCAATCACAGCCGCCAAATCTGCTGGAAAAGAATTAGCCTCTTCAGCTATATCCACTGCTAAAGACGTTGCCATCGACAAAGGAAAAAAAGCGCTTGAAAAAGTTTACGCCAAGACAGGAACAGTGAATCCAAACCAATTACTCACCACGATTGTAAACGAAGCGGCAAAGACTGATCCGTATATTAATCCAATGGAAGAGCTGCATAAAAAAATGTTTGGTTCTTCCATTCAAGTGAAAAAGAAAATGACGAAAAAGAACGCGGCTAGAATCCAAGATCTCGTTAAAATGGGGAGCGGGCTTTTGATTGCTTGATTATTTTAACAAATCAAAAATGACATAAATTTTTTTTTCTCATTTTAAAAATGATAAACACCGATAGATTAAGAGTTGATGAAATGCCAGAGTATGACACTGGAATTGAAAAAGTTGATTTTTTCGAGTACCTCCCAACAAACCTCGATTTAAATTCTTCAGGATCGATCGTTTTTGAAATTGATTGTCAATCTGTGCAAACAGTTCCGTCTGATGCTTACATCCTCGTTGAAGGGGTTCTCAAAAAAGCGGATGGAACTGCATACACAGCAACAGACAACATTGCTCTGATAAACAACGCCATCATGTATTTATTCAGCGATGCCACCTATGATTTATCAGGACAACAAGTGGAAAGGGTTATGTATCCAGGTCAAGGAACAACCATGCTTGGATTGTTGAAATACCCTTTTGGTTTTCAGCTTGCAGATGGTTTGAAGCAAATGTGGTATAAAGACACTTCAAACGCCACAGGAAATTCAGGGTTTGTTGTAAGACGAGACCACTTGTTTGCAGACACGACATCCGTTGGCGCATTTTCGTTCAAGATACCATTAAAGCACATTTTTGGTTTTTGCGAAACTTACGACAAAGTCGTTTATGGATTCAGACACACCATTACCTTTACAAAAAAAGAATACGACGACGCCATTTACAGAGCCGAGACTGTTGCCGCAGGAATGATTGACATTAAAAAATTCAGACTTTTTATGCCTAGAATAGAGTTGGATGTTTCGAAGAAAGCCGAATTCTTGAAATTAATGGCGAGTAAAATTTCAGTCCCAGTGGCCTATAAGTCAAACAAAGTCGAAAGACAAGCCATTCCTGCCGGTCTCACAGAATTTACTTGGACCCTTGGAAGAATCACAGACAAAAGCGTTCCGAGATATATCGTGTTTGGGCTTCAGACAAACAAGAATTCCAGTCAAATTGTAAATCCAGCCATTTTCAACCATTGTGATGTCAGCAATTTTTTCGTAACCGTCAATGGAATAAAATATCCAAATTACAATTACGATTTGAATTTTGGAGAAAAGAAAATTACCATGGCTCATTCTGACGCGTTCTCTTTTGACGATAAATATTACGGTACAAACGAACTTGTTTGTCAATCTGGTTTGTCTCTGCTTGAATATAAAAATTTGTTTCCGTTGTTTTTTGTAGACATTAGTAAGCAAAAAGAAAGAGTTGTTTCTGAAACGGCAGAATTGGTGGTCAACCTCAAATTTCGAACAGCAGTACCAGAAAACACCGTTATTTTTGCAGTGATCATTTCAGACAAATTGCTTAATTTCGTTTCCAACGGAACCAGCATGAACGTTGTTTATTAGGTTTGAAAGACCGTCATGAGATTCTTAACAAAAATGATTTTAAAAAATTTTTTTCTTTTTAAAAATAAAACATGAGATATACAAAAAATTATCTGAAAAATTTGCTTATGGAAAATGGAATCACATTAACCTCAAACAAATTGTTGCCTTTGATGATGATTGCGATTGAGAATAATCTAATAAGTAAAGATTCGCTTTTGAAAGGTGTAAAAGAACACAGGTCAGTGGGTCGACCAAAAAAAGAAATAAAAATGAAAAATGAGAAAACGGAAAAAAAACCGATCGATCCAAAATACGAGAGACTTGCTTCAATTCGAAATAAACCTGTGTCTGTGAAAACAACCAATATGGAAACCGGGGAAGTGACTGAATACAAATCCCTTTACAAAGCAATGAAAAAGACAGGACATGGATGGAGATATTTAGAACGTCGAAATGGAAAAGTGGAAGATGGAATAAAGATTGAAATTTTAAATTCGGAAAAGCTAGAAAGAAAAAGTCCGTGAGAAATGTAAAAATTTTTCAATTCTTTTTTCAGAGAATTGAAAAGAAATAAAAAATATTAGAAAAATGATTTTGGGTTAAATAAACTTCTTGCTATAATAAAAATGGAAAACAAAACGTTGAAAGAATTAAAAGAAATTGCTAAAGGGCAAAAAATAAGAGGGTATTCTAAAATGAGAAAGGGGGAACTTATAATGGCTTTGCAGCCTTCTAGAGTTGTCTCTGCTCCTGCTTCTTTTCGTAGGCGAACGACTGAGGCAAGACCTTTGCCTGTTAATGCTACCGTGGTGAGGTTTGTTAGACCAGCTGTAAAAGTTTCAATAAAACCGGCAAAAGTTTCAATAAAGCCAACAAAAGTAAGGTTTGTTCCTTCTGCAGTGATAAAGCCTCCTATTGCTCCGAAACCAGCAATCATTCCACCAAGACCTGTGGTAAAGCCTCCTATTGCTCCGAAACCAATTCATTTGCAAAAACACATCCTTGATGAGCCTGTTTCAGATTTAACACCTGCCATAACACCAAAACCAGTCATTCCACCGAGACCTTCATTTTTTTCAAGTCTGAAGGCAGCTGCAAAAAGTGTGGCGTCGTATGTTAAAACTAAGTTTGATGATGTTAAAGATTGGATAGAACCCTACGTTCCTGAAGTAGTCAAGGAGAAGGTAAACGAATCAGCGGAACAAATCGATAAAAAGATACAGTCTATCAAATCACTTGTATTAAAAACAGTGTATAAACAACCCGTGCCAAAGCCTTATAAAATAAAATTCAAGTTGACTGAACACGCGTTGGGTAGTACTGTTAGGTTATATTCTTACGAGCCTTCTTCTCAATATCAAGACATTGCATCCTTTTTTAATTTGGTAAGAGAGTCTGCCATTCAAACCATGGAAGGAGAAAGGAATACAAAAGTAAGAATTATTTTAACGTGCGAAATGAAATCTGTAAGCATCATGACTGGTGAAGAAGTGACTCGGGAAGCAAGCTTTTCATCCAGCTCGGAAATTATTCGAGCAGCTACAGATGTAAGAGAACTCATGGGTGAGATGGAAGAAAAAGTCTTGGAAAGTAGTGTCAAATACAATGCTTTAGGTTCCAATAGTACCATATCTAAGATTTTAAGAATGGATATAAACTTTATCGATTACACACCTCTCAGCGGTGGATCCTACATTGAGCTGACTGACGATCTAAAAGACAAAAAGGCAATCATCAACATGAAAAACAACGACAATCAATGCTTTAAATTGTCAGTTACCAGAGCGTTGAATCTGAAAAATAAAAACAACGAAAGAATTGATGAAGACTTGATTGAAAAGTCAAAAGAGTTGAATTGGGAAGGAATGGAGTTTCCTGTGAATTACCATAATATTGAAAATTTGAAAAAAATAATCCAGACATTAGCATCAACGTTTTTGAGTATGAAAATGAAAAACCCAACCCTTTGAAAGTATCTGACTTTCTCGATCGAAAGCATAATGTTGATTTGCTGTATATTAAAAACGAAGACACCGAACATTACTGTCTCATTAATAGTTTCAGTCGATTTGCCGGCTCCTCAGCATCAAAAGGTAAAAGAAAACAACATTTTTGCAGAAGGTGTCTTCAATGTTATGATCAAGAAGAAAAGCTTCAAAAACATCGAGAAGATTGTTATAAAAACGCGCCAATGAGAATTGAACTTCCTAAAAAGGGTGCAACTCTTCAGTTTAAAGGCATCGGAAAGTCAATGAGGGTTCCATTTATCGTATATGCTGACTTTGAAAGCTTTATCAAGCCGATAGACACGTGCGCTCCCAACTCAAACCAGTCTTACACAAAAAAGTTTCAAAGACACATTCCATGTTCCTTTTCCTATTACATAAAATGTTTTGATGAAACCGTTTTAGAGCACAATCCAGTCATTTCCGTATCGTTTAGCGAGAACAACGATGTTGCTCAATTTTTTGTTGAAAATTTGGAAAGCGCAATAAAAGAACTTTTTGGAAAAATCGAGAAAAAAAAGATGGTTTTGACAAAAGAGGACGAAAATAATTTCAAATCCGCAACAGTTTGCCACATTTGCAATAAAAATCTCAAAGACGACAAAGTACGCGATCACTGTCATTTTACTGGAAAATATCGAGGAGCGGCTCACGACGATTGCAATAAAAAATTTCAAGTTCCAAAATTCATCCCGGTCGTTTTTCATAATTTGTCTGGTTACGACACTCATTTGTTTATCAAAAAATTAGGTGGAAAACTCACTTGTATACCCAACAATGAAGAAAAATATATCAGCTTCTCGAAAAAAATCAAGGTGGGAGAGTACATTGGAAAAGATGGAAAACCAAAATACAAAAAAATTGAATTGAGGTTCATCGACAGCTTTAAATTCCTTTCCTCCAGTTTGGATACTTTGTCTAAAAATTTAAAGCCAGAGCAGTTTAAAAGCCTTGCATTACATTTTGAAGGTGAAAAATTTAATTTACTTTGTAAAAAAGGTGTATATCCTTACGATTGGGTGGACGGATTCGATAAATTTCAAGAAACGCAATTACCACCAAAAGAAGCGTTTTTCTCAAAACTTAGACACGAGGGAATAAGCGACGAAGAATACGCGCATGCGCAAAAGGTTTGGAGTACGTTTCAATGCAAAACGTTCAGAGATTATCACGATTTGTACAACGTGTCGGATGTGTTGATACTGGCAGATGTCTTTGAAACTTTTAGAGACACTTGTATGGAACATTACAGTCTTGATCCTGCTTGGTATTACACCTCCCCTGGTTTGGCTTGGGATGCTATGCTAAAGATAACTGAAGTTGTAATAGAGCTTATAACCGATATTGATATGCTCAACATGATTCGAAAAGGAATACGCGGTGGAATCTGCATGATCTCCAATCGACATGGAACTGCTAACAACAAATACATGAGTGATGATTATAAACCTTCAGAACCTTCGAAATTCCTTCAATATTTAGACGCCAATAATCTTTATGGATATGCTATGTGCAAACCTCTTCCCGTTAGAGGATTTAGATGGATGACTGAGGATGAACTTTTAAATTGGAAATCCATGTCTTGCATTCTCGAAGTTGATTTAGATTATCCTGAAAGTCTTCACGATTTACACAATGATTACCCTTTAGCTCCTGAAAGAATGCTCGTTGGAAAAGTGGAAAAGTTAGTTCCCAATTTAAACAACAAAGAAAAATATGTCATTCACCATGAAAACCTAAAACTCTATGAACGAATGGGGTTGATCACTACTAAAATTCATCGAGGTATCACCTTTGAAGAAGAACCTTTCATGAAAAAGTACATTGATCTCAACACCGATAAGAGAAAAGAAGCTACAAACGAATCTGATAAAGAATTTTTCAAACTCATGAACAACTCTGTCTTTGGGAAAACCATGGAGAATATTCTAAAACGCGTTGACGTTAGACTCATTACCACGAGAAAAGAAGCTATAAAATTATCTAAAAAAATTAAATATAAACGAAACACCATTTTTGATGAAAACTTAATCGCGGTTCACATGGAAAAGACATTTGTTTTTTACGACAAACCTGTTTTCTTGGGAATGAGCATCCTAGACATCAGCAAAACCCTCATGTATGAACATCACTACGACTACATGAAACCTAAATACGGGGATAAGCTGAAATTACTCATGACTGATACTGACTCGCTCTTTTATGAAATAGAAACGGAAGACTTTTACAAAGACATTGCTGATGACGTTGAAAGCAAGTTTGACACGAGCGACTTTCCTAAAGATCATCCTGCCATTCAAAACTTTGCATTTGACGTTGGGTTTAAAAATAAAAAGCTTATCGGTAAGTTTAAGGATGAAACAGGTGGTAAGCAAATTAAAGAGTTTGTTGGGCTTCGTCCTAAGCTCTACTCTTATGAGGTCTTTAATGAAAAAAAAGAACACAAAAAATGCAAAGGAATTCAGAAATGTGTAGTTGAAAAGCGCATCACTCATCAAGATTATAAAAACTGCTTAATGACTAAAGAAGAACAGCTCAGAAAAATGAACGTCATACGATCTCATCATCACGATATTTTCACTGAAGAAATCAACAAAGTCGCACTCAGCTCTAACGACGACAAAAGAGTCATTTTGGAAGATGGAATACACACGTTGGCTTATGGTCACTACAAATTAAAAAAGGTAAGTGATAAAGACGAGTAACAAAAATGAAGAATTTTTCACGGATCTGAAAGATCTAAAAAAATAACACAATAAAAAAATGAGAAATAAAAAAATAAATGTGGAGGGAATTGTTTTACCAAACGAGGCTTTATCCACTATTCAGTTGATGGAAGCAGCAAAAAAACTAAAAATAAAAAACTTTCGAGGAGTTTTTGTCAGAGACGCGTTGCCAAAAAAGCCAAGAAAAAAAGAATGTGGAATTGTCAACACAGGGGATTCGAGCACAGATGGGTTTCATTGGGTGTGTTGGTTCAAAGACGGAGACAAAAAATACAGCTTTGACTCTTACGCTCAGCCACCTCTCGTCGAGCTCGTTGACTATTTGAAAAGTCCTGTCTTTTACAACAGTAAAAGGGTTCAATTTGGAAACACGTCTTATTGTGGACACTTGTGTCTTTACGTCTTGAAAAAATGCGAAGAGGGAGACAGCTTTCAAGACGTTGTCAACACCCTTTGGTGATCTGAAGGATTTAAAAAAAATTTTTCCCCATTAAAAAATGATTGACAAATTCAACAGAAGCGAATTCAGTGTTTATTTTGATAATCTTGCATCAGACTCAACCAGCAACGTTTATATTAAAACGGACGGATCGAGCACCATCACTGCAGATTTGGATTACAACTCTCATAAAATCATCAACCTGGGTGAACCCACCAACGCACACGACGCCGCCACAAAATATTACGTGGACAATCACGTGACAGGTGGTACTGGAACTGTAGTTGGAACTGCAGATTTGGATTTGAACTTTCACAAGGCAATCAATTTGAACGAACCGACTAATTTACATGACGCCGCCACAAAAAATTATGTCGATGTGAGTTCGAGCCTGTGTGTTAAAACAGACGGATCCAGCACGATCACTGGAATCATCGACATGAACTCTCACAAACTGATCAATGTGAGCGATCCTACCGCTTTAAAAGACGCTGCAACAAAAGGGTATGTAGATACCAAAGTCTCTTACAACACTATTTCATACACCGATATCAACATGACGTCGCACAAATTGACTAATTTAGCTGAACCTACATCAGCCTCAGATTCGGCTACGAAAAATTACGTCGACACACATGCGTCAGGTGGAACGACTGTAGGTGCAGCAGATTTGGATTTGAATTCACACAAGTTAATTAGCGTGCTCGATCCAACCAACGCACAAGATGGATCGACAAAAAATTACGTGGACTTGTTGTTGCAAAAATCGAGTTTGACCAGTGTCGTTCCAGGATCCAGTTTTACTAGTTTAGGGTTTAAGTCTCAGACGGTTGCAGCGCTAACCACTTCTCCTGTGTTTGCGTTTTCCGGAAAATCTGGTGTGCTGAGAAGATTGTGGCTGGCTTTATACAGCACCTCTGGCACAAATATTCCAGGTCAAGTTTTCATTCGAATCTTTACTGACGGAGAAATCAATGTAGGGAATTATGTAGAAACAACAGAAGGAATTGGAGTGGATCAAACAGGACTTGCTACCGATTTGCTTTTTTCACCATTGGGAGGAGCTTTTTACGCCAATTCTTTGCAGGGATGCAACATGTTTAACACCACTTCCTTGGGAGGATATTTCACATTGGACATGCCTTTCAGAAACGACGTCTCCATTCAACTCGTCAACAGAAATGCTACTGCCATCACGTATTGGATTTAACCGTTCATTTCCACACTTGCTTCCATTCCTGCAACCATCCCTCTTTTCAAGCTGTACTGCAGAACGTTTCGATATTTGAATACCACTTACGGCAGCGAATACGTTTTGATGAACACCAACGGAAAAGGAAATGGTGTGTCGTTGAAATACATCAGGATGCACATCATTGGCGCCTCTGGAAACTGGTGGGAATCTAGAGTCCGAATGTACGATGGGAATTTACCTCCAGATAACGGCACTGTACTCACTCCTTGGACACCGTACAACACCAACAATTACACGTATTTTCCCGGTTACGACGGTGACAGCACATGCATCTTTTCCTCTTCAGGACTGGAAGATTTTTACTTGTCCTCGTGGAACGGATCAAATGTGACTTCATTCAACAACAAATCGACTGGACTTTTGTATCAATCCACTTCATCCATCGGCTCCGCCACCACCATTTCTTTTTACAGAAATTTCGGAGAAGCTGACTCCATGCCCAGTGTCGCAGCTGGTAGAAGACTCGTTGTCACACTCAACTCTGGTGATGCTCAAGTCGGTCAATCTGGAAGCTTTTACCTTCTTCTAGGACAAGTCTATTATTATGCCTAATGCACAGATGAAAAAAAATGAAAATGACTTAAATAAAATTCTTGACATAAATAAGATGGAGAGGAAGTATGTGATTGAATTTGATACCATGGGTCGTGCGCATCTGTTTGATGAAGAAAAAGAAATTCATGCGGCTGGATGCGAATTTACTGCACATGACGAGTGGGGAAGAAAGTATACGATTAGATTTGATGAAATGGGTCAAGCACATGTATACGACTCAATAAGCGAAATTTTTGCCAATTATCTTGTTTCATAAGTTTTTAATTCTCCCGCGAAAAGAATTAAAAAAACGGTAAAAACTTTTCGAAGAAGAAAATATGCTGAAAGTGTGCCAAGATTTAAAAAAAATTGAATTGACTTAAATAAATTTCTTATTATATAAAAAATAACAATGAGTATGTCAGAACAAAATGAATGGTTAGAAGATTATGAAAGCGAAGATGATGTTAATGTTTTAGACGAAGCTAATATATTTAGTTGGTCTAGCTCAGAAGATGATAGTTCAGAAGAATCTGAAGATGATGATCCTGAAGATGTTGATCCTGAAGATTTGCCTTACAATGAATCTGCGATGAATGATCCTGAAGATTTGCCTTACAATGAATCTGCGATGAATGAACCTGTATATTTAGATTACAATGCGATGAGTATTGAAGAACAAAATGAATATGATGATTTTTTATATAATGAAAGCTATGAAACAAGAGCAAACAACTTCACCATTTACATCGAAGATGATGAAAGCGAGGATGAGGAGGAGAAAAAAAATAAACTAAAGATTAAAGCATTGCGTAAAGGTTTTCAAAAGGATAAATATAGAGTGTGTGCTTCTGCTGCTTAAATAATAAGAGAAACGCGAAGAACAACCAAAACAAAGAATAAATTAACTAACACATTCACAACCTTTTTTCATAATGTCATCTCATTATGAAAATGCGCAAAAATGGAAATGAGCCAGAACCCTTAAGTATGGAAAAGTATCAATGAGCCAGAACCCGCTTTTTATAGTAGTAACAGCAAATCAAATATATTGCAAACTTGTTTCATTTTGTATAGAAATTATTATCCGCATCTAGCGGAAAAACCAAACGCCGATCTCGGGCGTTGCAGGACCAAATTTTTCGGGGCGAAAGTTTTGGAACTTTAATTACTCCAAAAATGGTGCCATTATAAATAACCACGAATGTTTCTGCCCGTAAATAAAAAATTGACCCTTAACTTGAGCGTATTATTATTACGTTCGTGTTCTTAAAATCAACTCAAGCCCTGCTAGCTGCGCCACTCTACCTACTAGTCTTAACTTGACTGAATAATGTATTACATTTGAAGCATAAAAAGTAAAGCAGCATATTCTGAGTAATTTAAAATTTGGTAAAGCAATATTAACCTTTTATGTTTAGTTGATAGTAAAATATAATGTACGTTGAATTAGTTTTGTCTGGTGAAATCAGAAGATAATTATAAATATTCGATTGTATTGGGCATACTTAATCTCTATTTATGAAGTAATGTAAGTTGTATTTGAAAAAAAATAAATAAGAAATACGATAGCTATTATTAACTGCATTTTAAAGCAAGTTTAGTAATTTTCTGAATATATATATATATATATATATATATATATATATATATATATATATATATATATATATATATATATATATATATATATATATATATATATATATATATGGCTATTTTACTTAATTTTTGAAATTTAATGTGCCAGAACAGGAGATATTATCCTAGGGTAGCAAAATTTTGAACAGAAGTTCCTTATGTACAGATGAATGTATGTATGTATGTATGTATGTATGTATGTATGTATGTATGTATGTATGTATGTATGTATGTATGTATGTATGTATGTATAAATGTATGCATGCATGCATGGATATGTATTAAAACAATTCTATTTTAAAATAGAATTATTTTAATACATATCCATGCATGCATGCATACATTTATACATACATTGTTTTAATATATATCTAATAAAAAATAAAATTTCTAAGTTTAAAAAAGCAATCTTGCTTTTTTCTTTACTAAGGAAGTTGTTAAATATTTTTCATGATAATATTTACTTGAAATCACAGAAATATATTATAATGCATGTTTTCTATATTATAGAGAAGCTAGATTCAAAATGGGAGGAATATTAATAAAGCCTCTCTATGCAGCAGATTCTACTCAATTTGTCATTCAAGCAGATGAAACAAGCAGTGATGTAGATGATATACCACTTAAAGTACCTGCTGTCATAAAAAATATTTTTATTGATGGACTTTGCAAAACAAATAATGAACTTATTACTAATCAGCTCCGTGAGTTATTTAAAGCTAAAACATTTGCTGACATAATGACTGAAGCTCATCTAGGCAAACTGAAGTTAGAGCGCCTTGGAGTTTTTGCAGCTATTGATGTTTTGATTGATGTTTCATTAGATGGTCAACATGATTCATTTGATGTACATTATATTGTTAAAGAAAAGAGAAGGCTGTCTATGAACATTGGCACAAGTGTTGGTGCAAATGAGGGTGGAATGACTGTTAATGCCAATATCAATAACATTAGAGGGTATGGGGAAACATTAAAAAGTGGTCTTTCATTCGGTACACGTGTGTCATCTGCTTATGAATTTGCTTATACTAAACCTTTTATATCTGATTCAGATAAGAAATTCACTGTTCGTGTTCTTAAATCAATAGAGGATAAATCTCAATCTCTATATAAAGAGAACTCAAAAGGTGCTGGGTTTGATTTTCAAATTCCAAGTGCACTTGGTGTTCATGTGTTTGGTATGGATTTTATGCTCAGGGAAAATTTGATAAATTTAGAAGCTCCATTTGATGTAAGAAAAAATGCTGGCCATTCATTAAAGTCATCTCTTAAACACATTTTTACTAGTGATGGAAGAGATGATTGGGTATTTCCTTCATCTGGTCATCTGTTAAAACATACCCTTGAATATAGTGGGATTGGAGGAAGTATTAAAGCTATCAGAACAGACCTAGAGTTGCAGTTTAATAAAGAAATAATACCAAATGTTGTCGTTGCTTGTTCCCTGCAAGGCGGTATTGTTCGTTCCTTGACATCTGATCCACTTTTGATAAATGATCGGCTGTTCCTTGGTGGACCTGTTTCTGTAAGAGGGTTTGCAATGAGAGGAATTGGTACACATAGTGGTCAAGCTTCACTTGGTGGTGAAAAATATTGGGCATCTGGTCTTCATTTGTATACCCCACTTCCATTTAGACCAGGACAAGGAGGTTTTGGAGATTTATTCCGTTTACATCTTTTTTTAAATGCTGGCTCTTTATCTGAACTAAACACAAGTTTCAAAGAGTTTGTAACAAGTCCTAGGTATTCTTATGGTCTTGGAGTGATGGTAATGTTAGGAGCAGTTGCTCGTTTAGAGATAAATTACTGCATTCCTAAAAATGCAAAGCCTGGGGATGTTGTAAATGATGGACTTCAAGTTGGTGTTGGAATGAACTTTCTTTAAGCTTGCATCATATCCTGTTTCAAAACAATTTTTTGTAAAAAAAATAGTTTTTAAGAGAAAGAACACTAATGTAGTATTCCCTTTATTATTTCATTAATGAAGCCATTTTTTAAAATGCTGAGGATTTCCTAGAAGACAAATAGCTTTATAATTGTAGTGTCTGTAAAAATAGTTTAATAAATTTATAGTTTCTGTTTGAATATTATTATTTTTTTAAGCTAAATTGTTGTAATTGTTTATATATACTTATTTATTGATTATTTCCTATCACAATTAAATTATGGCTAAAAATATTTTATTGATTTTTAAAACAATTTTTCTTGACAATATTTTACTGTCAAGAAAATTAGTGTTAAAAATCAATGTCAACTGTTGCTTTTCTGAAGTCTGAGATATAATTTTTTTTTAAACAAGTTGTAGATATTAAACAGGCTGCAATGAGGGTTTTCAGAAGTCTCATTGGTGTTTCTCGACTTTTAAATAAGTCTACAACAGTTCAATCATCTTTAAAAACATTTGTTTCATCTCCAGATCATTTAGTAGATCTTTCTGGGGTGTTTCCTCCGATTCCTACCCCTTTCACAGAAAAGGAAGATATAGACTGGGAAAATTTAAAATTGAATTTAAGTAAATGGGAAAATATTGACTTTAGAGGTGAGTTATTTTTATGAAATATTAGTTTTATAACATTTTACTTATGTTAATTTTTCATAGCAAAAGGAGTGATCATTTGAAATTTCTATTGGTTAGAGACCAAGCATTAAAAAGACATGCGAGTATGATTTTAGAAATGTTGCTGATAAGCAACTTATTGATGATTATTTTTAGTCTTTAAAAGATCTTTAATGTTTGTGAACATCTAAAAATTTCTTTAGGTTATGTTGTGCAAGGTTCAAATGGAGAGTATGCACTTCTTTCACACAAAGAGCGAGTTGATATGGTTAGTTTTGTACGAGAAAATACTGGCATTGATAAGCTAATTATTGCCGGCTCAGCATGTGAAGGTACATCATTTAATCAAATCCTGGTTGTTAATGACAATGTCAATTTATCTATAAGATTTATACATTTCTTTGTCTCAAATTATCTTTGTGTTTTTGCATCAAAATTTTTGTGATTATTTTTATCATTATTTATTTATCTATTTACAGTTAAAATAGATTAATAAATAAATTTTTCAAACATAATTTATATTTAGGTTTTTTCATTTTGTTAGGAACAAAAGAAACACTTGAGCTAACAAAGGCAATGGCGGATGTTGGTGCAGATGTTGCTCTAATTGCTACACCCTCCTTCTATAAAAATAGGATGAATGCTAATGCAATGCTCAATCACTACACTAAAGTGAGTTTTTATGATTTTTTTTTTGTACTTTTATACAGTGAGTTTTATACTTTTATGTAAAAACTGCCAGCATCCTCTGCCTTAGACTAAGACACTTTAAAAATTCACTTGATTTTTAAAATGATATATATTACATTAAGGAGGTATTCATTGATTGTTAATTTACTTCCCTGAGAGATTTTTGATTGGTTAAAAGAATTTTCTTTTTGGTTAACATGGTAACATGAATTTATCTTGCTAATTTCAAAAAAGATACTAATAAAAGCTACCTTGATCAATCTATAAATTTTATTGTTTTTCTAGTAACTGTACCAAACGAGTAATGTTACAAAAAAAATTTAGCAGAATAGCAATAAGTTTTTATAAACAAATATGGTTATTTTAAGATTTCTAATGTTTCATTTAACAAAATTTAAAATATTCTTTTCTTTACAATTTATTGATTTTTCGCTCACTCTTTACTTGACTGACAAGTCAACTTATTGATAATTAGTTTTAGATAATAGGTTATATGTAAAGTTAAAAAAAAGTTTTTTTCATTTCAGATTGCAGACCATTCACCCATACCTATACTTTTGTATAATGTGCCTTCGAATACTGGCATTGAGTTTCCTTTCGAAGCCATTTTTGAACTTTCAAAGCACCCAAATATCTATGGACTCAAAGACAGTGGAGGAAATGTATGTGTTTTCAATATTTTTGATTATTTACATTCATGGTTTTTAGTGAAGATATTAATTACTATTATGCCCTGTTAATGTTAATTGAAGTATGTTAAGTATTTTCAAGAATCTTTTGTTTTTAATCATGAGTTTCAAATGTGCAATACAGACAATTATACTTTTAGTTATATCCTTTTCCAGGGATGATTTTTTCTAGGGATGATTTTCACACATTTACAATTAGGCCTATCAAATCTGTCAAGTACTCTTTTTTTGATGTTGGTTTTTGCATGTGATTAAGAAAAAGTTTGTAACAGCTGCTTCCCATCTTTTTAAACCAACTTTTACAATAACTCTGTCATCACCTTAAGCACTTCCTTCCATTTTGCTGTATTTTGATGTTGGTTTTTGCATGTGATTAAGAAAAAGTTTGTAACAGCTGCTTCCCATCTTTTTAAACCAACTTTTACAATAACTCTGTCATCACCTTAAGCACTTCCTTCCATTTTGCTGTATTTTGATGTTGGTTTTTGCATGTGATTAAGAAAAAGTTTGTAACAGCTGCTTCCCATCTTTTTAAACCAACTTTTACAATAACTCTGTCATCACCTTAAGCACTTCCTTCCATTTTGCTGTATTTTGATGTTGGTTTTTGCATGTGATTAAGAAAAAGTTTGTAACAGCTGCTTCCCATCTTTTTAAACCAACTTTTACAATAACTCTGTCATCACCTTAAGCACTTCCTTCCATTTTGCTGTATTTTGATGTTGGTTTTTGCATGTGATTAAGAAAAAGTTTGTAACAGCTGCTTCCCATCTTTTTAAACCAACTTTTACAATAACTCTGTCATACAAGTTTTGTACTAAAGCTTACAATTTAAACTATGAATATATACTAAAAAAAAAAAAAAAAAAAAAAAAAAAATTAAAAGTTTGACGTTTTCGCATATTTAATATTCGATCTTTTGGTTCTTTTCTAGATTGCTAATATTGCTCATGTCATCAACGAGACAAAGCATGAAAATTTCCAAGTTATTGCTGGGTCAGCAAGTTTTCTAATGCCTGCTATTCAAATGGGTAAAAAATAATTTAAGTACATTCTATTTCAAAAAAAATAAGTTAGAAAATATTTCTGAGATTTATTTCAATTCATAGGTGCAGTCGGCGGTATATGTGCTTTGGCAAATGTCCTTGGAAAAGAATGCTGCGATTTATACTCAATGGTGCTAACTGGTAAATTCGAAGAAGCAAAAGCTCTGCAATTAGCTCTTATAGCTCCAAACCAAGCAGTGAGTTTTTTGTTTCCCAAAATAAAAAAACTGTAGAGTTAAATATTGAAAGTGTTTGAAAAAAATGTTAATAAAATGAAAGGCCATAAAATAATTTCGGTGTTTAGGTTACTAGGAAGTACAACGTTCCGGGACTAAAATATGCAATGGACATAGCTGGTTTGTATGGTGGTCCTTGTCGATTACCTTTGACAAAGTTATCAAATGCAGAAGCAAAGGAAGTAGAAAATAGCTTTCTAGGTTTTCTTTAGTTTTCTTTGCAGTTCTTTGATGTGTTTTATTGTTCATTGTTGTCGCTGTTGTTGTTATTGTTTCTGTACAATGGTGACGTTACTTTTTTTAAATCATTGTTTTTATTTTGTATTTTCATAAAATTAAAAAAGAATATCAAATATTGTATGCTGCAACACATTATTATTGTAATATATACCGCAACACATTGTTATAATATTATTACTGTTAAAAATCATAATAAAGGTTATTGCAAGACTGCATAAAAAATATTGAAAAGATGCTAATAAAAAAACGTTGGTTACCTGGTTTTGATAAACGCAAGAGTTACTTTCAAACTACTGTTCCTTGCATGCTTTAAAAACCTACTTTGCCCGGATTTTTCAAAATTGCTGTTTCAGTTTTACGGAGGATCTGGGGACAAAAGCAACTAGCAAATACTAAGAAATAGTTGCCAGCTGCCTTCGTCTCCAGATTTCTTAAAACTATAATTTGTATAAAACAAAAAAACACATTTTTGAGACACCTTTTTTACATAAAATGTCTTCAATTTCAGAGGTAATAAAATAACGAAGATCTATCTTTTCTTTCTACGCTCTGCAATTAAAATCGACCGCTTAAATAAGATATAGCAAAAGGCATCCATGATCTCAACCAGCTCATTGCACAGTGCGCAGGTTCGGACTGGAATTACATAAACATTCCCAAGATTTAATCGAAGACCCCAAAAGTATCGCTGCGTTTAAGACAGCTAAATGTGTTTCTGTGCATCAAATTCTATTTCTTTTTAAATTCAGGTGGAATTTTTTAAGTTTTATCATCTGTTTGTGCGATACCGTGCAAAAAAAAAGGTAACTTTTTAACGGTACGTTGCGTTTTATCTTTGCACAAGAGATGCATCTGTGAACGCATGCGTGACGCCTGCAATGATTTTGCGCAAATCAGCACACGAGCTAAATTTTGTGCATCGTTGTGGTATTAAAAAATTAGGGAATAGGCTCAACCTTGTTCCTAGCGCATTATGTTCATGAAGGAGTCACGATAATGATGGAAACCAGCTGTCTCGAGGCATACCATCTGGGAAAGAAGTTGCTTGATTAAAAATTGTTCTGTGTAAGTATTTTGCAAAAGTGTTTTAAATAAATTTATGAAAAATTACTAAATTGTAAACATTTTCAAACCTCCCTATTAATTTTTGTAATATTTAGCAAACGGTTGAAAAACGCTTAGATGAAAAGCTTTTTGAATACATGACCGATTTAATCATCTTTTTTGAATACATGTACAGCTTGGTGCATCTTAATGTTTATTAAACATTAACACGTTGCACTTAAACATATTAACACGTTGTTACGACGAAAATGCTTTTTTAAAACAATTGCGAGCTGTAAAAAAAAACGTCTTAATATAAACGCACCTTCCAGTGAATTAGAAATTTCAAAGCCTCAAATAATGTAAAAGACTCAAAAACTGCATCATTTTAGTCGTTTTAACTATTCTTTATTAATTATTTCGAAAAACTTACATAACCTCATTTTCAGGATAACATACCTTAAGCACTTTGATCCTGCTTTGTAAAAGCTCAACATTTGTGCTTATCTTGTTAGCTACGCAATATTGTAACTACGCAAACATGCTTTCGTTTATGGTTTCAAAAAGAATCAATTTTATAGTCAATATCATATAGCATTATGGAGTAAGATATTAGTAGCTTAAACGTTCAAGCTATTCACCCTTACTATCTATGTGTATTTGCATTCTCTCTAAATACCTCTCGAACGTGATTGGCCACTCTTCGCTAGGTATTGTCAGTCAGGTAATGCTTGATTTTGCTGAAATGCCAAAAATCACTAGGTACCAAGTCCTGTGAGTTTGGTGGAGGTCAATTATCACGAAACCCTTGTAGTTCAGTTGCTTTGGACAACTTTTATTACATAAGGTCTTGCGTTGTCATGCAAGACTTTCCTCGCCCATTTCACACAACCGCCCTCTACCTTCTTTAAATTTCGCCAAATTATGCCGCTAAAAGCCTTGACGCTTTGCTTTTTGAGTTGTCGTAAGTCGTGATGCGAGTTTTGAACAACGGTATTTGAGCTATGTATTTGAGTTGATGTAAAGAAATATGGGTATCATTTTCGATGAATTGCTTAAAGTTAATTCATTGTGGATTACCTTGAGTGTTTTTCTTAGTTTATGGCGAACCAAATTGTATAAGAAGATTTTTGCAATTTTTATTTTTTGGAAAAAGTGTTTTTGCTAGAAAGCTAACTAAATATTCATGCAATTTTCAAAATTTAGGCAAAATATGCTTATTTTGCGCACAGTTAAACGGTCTACATCACATGATGTAATACTTTTAAAAAAGAATTGCTTTTTAACGAAGTATAAGTAAAAATATAATTACTTCTGGATACCACTTAATGTAAAGAATTATAGAAAACTATTCGCAAAACTATTCTCATTAATATTTTCGCCCGATGATGCGCCTGACGCTAAAAGTTTAAGAAACAAAATCTCGGGAAAATATGCATCTCGGGATCTCTGATTAAAAAAAAAAAAACAAAAGCAAAAAAGAGCAAAAAGAATTTTCTAAATGTAGTTAAAAGCTTGCAATTATTGATATTGTTTTTATTATCTACATATTTATTATTATTTCCCAAAATATTTTTATAGGAAAATTAGATAAGGAAAGGAAAACTTGTGCACTAAGTTATTTTTTACTCGATGAGTCAATTAAATAATTCTTATGTCTCTATTTTTTAAAGTTTCACACTGACGTATTGGCAAACTCATGCAACGGTTGGATTTTTTTTTGAAATTGTTTATTGAAAATCAATTTGAACGACAAATTATCCACTGAAATGCAGGCAACTTGACTGATAATGAAGAATGAACCAAGAAAAATTGCTCATAATAGATTTGCTTTCTTATGCCATGCCCCAACTTCTATGAGTTTAACGCTTAATCATACGCAAAAAAAGAAATTATTTGCCCATCCCTCCTATCTTGCTGGCTGATTATATGAAAAATACGCAGCTTGCTTTTCCGGGCTGGAATTTCACAGTGGTCAGAAAAGTGGTCAAAAAATTAAATTTTCGAGACCGATTTCCATAAACTTAAGGGTATAATTTTCATTTTTTAAAAATATGGGGGACAGTAAACTAGATGAATTTCGCTGTAAATCAATCCTTAATTAAGCCCATTGAATCAAAGACTACAACCTGGTAAAAATGAAAAAGTTTCTCCCTTAGAATTTTAAGCAAAGATCAAGTTATTTCAACAAAAGAACTTCTTTAAATAAGATTTTACGTTTGCTTTGATTACTTTATTTACTCGTGGAACGGTTTTTTATTCAAGAAAGCAAAAATACGACCTCCTGCCAGGCACTTAAAAAATCCACCAAAAACAAATACTATCTTTACTGTTTTCCCAGCATTCTGATATTGTTCCAAAAAGTTCCAAAGATCTATAATATTTAAATGAAAGTTTATTTTTTATTACACCATTTTTTTTTATTACACCATTTTTTCAAAAAAAATTCGACCGTTACGAACCGCTTTTTTGTATTTTTTATTTCTTGAAAATTTGAACCTCGACACATATAACAACTTTGTATGACATTAAGAATTTGAGCAGAAGCCTTGAAACACCAGCATCTAGTTTCATGCAACCAAATATACTGAAAACAGTGCTACAGACTTGGTCAGCTCTTTGCTCGCAAAAAAACCTTCTTGGGTCATGCATTTCCCCTTCCACCAGTGATTCTACAGATCTTCAATCAGCTTGCAAAGGGCTCTCTTATCAAAGCTGCATCTCCAAAGTGTCCTAAAGTGCGCTGACAATCTTTACTATTTGCTGAGAAGTCAGTTTGAGCTCAGCAGCAGGCCAGTTTGCAAATCCATCAGCTTCATGAGGAGGCAAGAGTAATAATACTTGCGACTTTAGGATTTTTTTTTAAAAACTCATGGACATTAATGATCCTGTCATTCAGGTCACAAATAGATTTTGAGAAATGGAGTTTTGGCGAATTTAACTTGGTTTGAATCATAATATTGTATAAATCTTATTTGTATTTGCAACAAATGGTTGAAGCAATTTTTTGTCATGTGCTATTGTATCTACACCTACAAGTCTTTGATTGCAGATTAATTGCATCAAAGTTAGAAACATAAAAAAATCAAGTTTCGTTAGGTTTTCTTACTTTTCCTCGTCTTTAATATTTTAAGTGCAGACACTGCACAAAACTTGGCATGGAATCATAAATTTGTTATGACTTTTGGGTCCTAAAACTAGATCTGAAGGGTTGCTGTAGTAAAATTAGTTTTAGTCGTGCAGTCGTTTTTTTGCAACCTTTTTTACTATTCCCCAGAGATTGTAACTTGTACAGCAGCTGAGAAAGATCCCCAAACCTTCTTCTGTTCGGGATGCTTGACATTGTTCAATGTGTCTGGGTCATATTGACTTACCAACGGAATTACGAACAAACTAGGATCGCTAACCTTGCACTTCGAAATGTCTGAAATATAACCTGCAAATAACAAATAATTAAGTTAATAATTATCAAGTGTCTCGTTGACTGTTTACTTTAGTTAGTGTCATTGTCACCTTAAATTTTCATATACAGTAGCTTTATAAGTTTTCATTAAATATTGTGACTCACCATTCTCAACTCTTGCCTAGTTTTTGTGTACCTTTTCCTTCATGACCTATTAGTAATTGTTTTTTAAAAAGGTTTTTTGGCCAGGTCTTCCAGCAGCTAACCACCTGCTTTGCACCGCACTCGAGCATTATCCACCAAAACTAAGATGAAACTAACACATGAAGTTTATAAAAAAAAAAAAATAATAAGAGGCTACCGACTATGCTAATTTCAATACAAAAAAAATATTAATTTAGATAAAATACAGCATCAGTTCTATACATAATTCTATACAAGATAGATATATATTAAGACAGTAATTTAACAAATAAAAATTACAAAAAGAAAAAGCTAAAGGAGCTTTTAAAAATATACCAAAAGCATAACGAAATTAGCGAGATTAAACGTGATAAATGAAATTAGCAATTGATGGCAAATACATCGTTCTTAACAAACTTACTGCATCTATGAGGTATAGACTAATAAATCAATAATAAGATAAATTTGTCAATTTGAACTTGTTTTATTTGTGACCAGGTAGTTTGAAGTTCCTGGTACAATTCATCAGCATTTCTGAACCTAACCTGCAAACGTACTTTATCATCACGTTCTTTTCATACTGTCTAAATAGGATTTAGGTCAGTAGAATGGGCCGGGCATTGAATTGGAGTGATTTTATTTGCATTATGGTTTAATGAGTTTCGATGTGTGTTTGGGATCCATGCAGTGATATTTTAGTTCTAAATATAATTTTATTTTGTTTTTTATTCAGTTCTTGTAGCATTGATTTAGTCACTAATTTTAATTTTACTTGTTTTTAATCAGTTCATTGCAGTGGTTTTCTTTGATAGCCCACTGTAGAAGCGTATTTTCATTTACAAAATTTTAAAGTTTGTTTCTCCAGAATTGAATTGTAAATGTATTTGTCCAGTATACCTTCTATGCGATAGAGTGGTTTCAATCACGGACGTATAAGAGATGAGCATGCAACAATATTGTTTTTTTTTTTTTGCGAACCATGCTCGTTGCGCATTGTGACAAATCTTTTGTTTTAAACAATAGAAGTTAAATTATATTGAAGTCTGTCGAATTCGTCGAAAATATTTGGTCTCTTCTAACCAGTCATATCAACTTCCTTTTAGTTATTAAAGGTAACAACAATAGAACCAAGTCTTAATTTTAAATAGCTAGACATTCTTAAAATTTTAAGAAATAACGCAGATGGATGATATAGAAATTTAAATAATCTACTTAACTACTTTTTAGTACATGTATAACTAGAGATATAATAAATAGTAATATAGAAATTTAAATAATCTACTTAACTAGTTTAGTACATGTATAACTAGAGATATAATAAATAGTTCAAAATTTCAACTACTTTTGTAGTTACCTAGAGCACAATGGTTTCCAGGGAACAACTCCATCTATTATATTGCTGTAGACTTCCAGTTTATGAATATTATAGAATTTTTTTTTTTTTTATGTTTAACAACAGAAATATATACAGTTAAGGATAAATAACGCATACATAAAATAAATGTAAATACAATAAAGAAAAAAATAATTTGTCACAGTTTTAAAGAATTTAGCAAAGCCAATTTACGGCAAACCGCAAGAATAACTAAGTCTTTAATATTGACATAATATGATTTACCAGCTATATATAAACTAACTTTTATTTTACAAAAAAAAAAGGGTTATTATGTGCTTTTTATGACATGAAATAATATATGAAATATGAAAATCGAAAACATGAAATATCTGGCCGCATTTTGCAAGATAATAATCAATTTGAATAACTTTTTAAAAGGTTTTGCATTATCAAATGAATTATAAAAAAGCCTATTGAAAATACACCTACTGAAAAAATAATGCATAATGGAATATATAGTAATTTGTAAACGCGTGATGTTACAAAGATATTTTATCCTGAACAGTTTAGTTAAACAAATGCTATAAAAGTTTAAACTAACACCACGTGATCAGAGTTTCTGTTTTAAAACTGTGGGCAACCATTTTAATAGATATTTTTGTTGACGGGTGAAAATTTAGAGTTAGTAGGAAACTCGCATGGTTCGCTGATTTCTGCGGCTTCTTTGCTGTAAAACAACGAGTTGCAACTAGGTCCATCTCTTATACGTTTATGGTCTCAATCCAGAAAATACTATGTAATGGTAGCACTTTGACTTAATTAAATTACACGCATACTTTTCTTTGCGTACTTTTTATTATTTCTTTTACTTCTAATAATAACAATTTATTCCTTTAAATAACTATATTATCAAATAATAAACTCTCAACTTTAAAATGTAATAAAATTATTTCTTATTCTTCTTACTTTTCTACTCTTTCGTAGCCTCCTCGTAATCTTCATAACCTCATTTGTGTAAACCTTTACCACTCCCCTCCCCAATGACTCCTTTTACCACTCCCCTCCCCAATGACCTCTTTTACCACTCCCCTCCCCTATGACCTCTTTTTGTTCTTTTAATTTCTTTTTACTTTTTATACTTTTAATTGCTTTTCTTTTGTTAAAATTATTGGCTTACGCAGCTTCTTATTCTTCAATAACAGACAGAAGGGACTTTCACAGCACCATTTATTTCTGTGATGTAAACTTTTTAAAAGCGCCTTGAGAGTAGTGATCGACCGAAACCGAAATTTGAGCCGAAACCGAAAGTACCGAAATTTCGGTTCAGTAAAGCCGTAGCCGAAGCCGAAATTTGAAAAAAAATGTTAAAAATCCCTGAACCTTTTATGATCACCGAATTAAAGCAAAAAAAACTATTTTACGTATATCTAAGCAATCACCATGTAACATAATTTGATAAAAACTATAATATGTCAAAAAAAAAAAGTAGAATATGTCAAGACATTTTAATAATTAAAGTTAACAATTGAAATATTTTCTCTACAGAATAAAATTTTTTCCATGTTTTCTGGCAAAATTCTG
Organism: Hydra viridissima; assembly: GCF_058129835.1. Lineage (NCBI taxonomy): Eukaryota > Metazoa > Cnidaria > Hydrozoa > Anthoathecata > Hydridae > Hydra > Hydra viridissima. The sequence goes on from NW_028324302.1 coordinate 3,090,384, forward strand.
TTTCTTTCATTTGAAAGAATGTCTCCAGCAGTTGAAAACAACCTTTCAACTTCGGTAGATGTTGGTGGAGGTGTAAGGAATCTCTTTGCCATTTTTGCCAAACCAAACTTTGCTTTTAATGTTGTTTTTTCTTCATACTCTTTCCAAAACTCTAAACAGCATGAAGATGTTGGGCTTTCTAAGTACTCGTTTAAAACTTCCTTTGCTAATTTGGAAGTTGGATTTTTGGACCTTGTATTTTGTGACTGTGCAATTATATTTTGCATCATTGAAGAAAACCCAGTGTTCTCAATAGACTTAGTTTTCATCACAGGAGTAGTTTCATTTTGGCTCAAAATGGAACTGTCTAATTCCAAAAGAACTTGTTTTTTTGCAGCTTGAAAGGCTTCTTGGGATCTAAAGAAGTGGTGCTTGTATCTGGGATCAAGAAGTGTTGCTATTGCAAAATGATCAATGGTTTCTAAATCAAAAAAACGTGCCTCCATTGCTTTCTTTAAAGCATTTTTCATGCCAATCACTTCTTCGTCATCAGAGGGAACTTCGAATGATTTCAGGATAGTTGTCACAATTGGAATACATGCACTGATGCAAGCATCCTTTCCAGAGAGCAATTTGGTGGCTTCTTCGAAAATCGCTAAAATGTGTACCAGCTTTTCACACAGGTTCCAATCCTGTACAGTGAACTCAATGCCGCTGGAAGGACGGATTAGCAGCGTGGTAGCAATTGCTAATTTCAAGTACAGAATTCTTTCAAGCATGTAATATGTTGAATTCCAGCGTGTTGGGACATCATTTTTGAGTCCGAGCCTGTCAAAATTGTTCATTTGAACCTCTTGTTGTTTGTAAAGCTCAGCAAAGAAGGAATTTGAAAAAGAAGCATGAGTGCAAAGCTTTCGACATTTTTCTATCAAGTTTACAGCACTCTGGAGTGAAAAAAGTTCTTTTTTAATCACTAGTTGAAGTGAATGATTTAGACACCCAGCAGACTTGTAAACACACTGTGGTTCTTTGAAAGCTGCTTTTATATTTGCAGCATTGTCTCTTAAGCAGAATGTGATCTTGTCCTTTAGCTCCCACTCTTTCACAACATTCTCAAGTCTTTGAAAAATGTTTGAAGCAGTATGTTTTTCATCAAACTTGGAACATGACAGGCAGAATTTGATCCGCTCCCATTTGTCTGAAATGAAGTGTGCCATCATGCCCAAGTACTTATGATGAAAGGATGACCAAGCGTCCAGAGAGATGGAGATAGTTTCAGCATTTTTTTCGTTAAGCATAACTTTCGTTGCAAGCTTAATCTTTTCATAGGCTGGATTGAGCATGCTTTGGTAGTATTTCTCACTTCCAATGTCAAAGTGTGGTTTAAAAAGTGCATGATGGCGTAAAAATCCCGGATTATTCACAATTGACCAAGGCTGTAAGTCGAGGATAATCATTTCAAATATAGATCTATGAAACTTAAGACCTTCTTCGGAATTTAAATCAATTTTTGAGATATTGTCAACCCAGCCAGGCATTGTAAATTGCAGCATTTCAGTCCTCTGGCGTTTTGATCTGATGTCAAATAAAGGTATTGTTCTTTTTTTAATTGTAAGAGGCTCAAGCTGATCTGAAGTTGGTATATTTTCAGGATTGTCGCTAGTTGTGAGTATTGCTTTTTCAGTTAGGAGATTTTTTAGAGTAAGCTGTGGATGCCGACTTCTTAAATGTGATGAAAGTCCGCTAAGTGATTGAAGTTTTGGATTGTGGGATCCACGAGATATTTTCAAATTGCAGATATTGCAAGTTGCGTATTTGGAATCACTGGCTGTTACGGTAAAATGATTCCACAAATAGCTTTTCTTTCGATTATTTTCCATTGTAAAATTTAGCACTGAGAAACTTTGATTAAATTATTGATTTTGGTTACTTAACTTAAATGTTAACTTATTTAAAGAATGATTTGAGAATAGTAACTTGAATCAATTATGTAACGTGACTTCAATTAAAATTTCTACAATTGTTATAGTTAAAAATTGATTTACTAACAAACGATTAAAATTAGGAAATCGTCATGATCCCACTCTAAATTAAAAAAAAGTTATCTAGACTTTAAAAAAAATCTTATAAAAGTTTCGGTTCATTTCGGTTGTGGTTTGAACCGAAATTTCGGCCGAAACAGGAAAAGTAAAAAATTGCTGTCGCAGAAATTTCGGTTTCGGCTTCGGCCGAAACTTCGGCCGAAGCCGAAAGTTTCCGTTCACTACTTGAGAGTAGAAACCAAGATCTATAAAAAAAATTTCTTTAACTTCAATATTGCTTAAAAAATTTTTATCAATATTGTTTACAAATCCAGATTTGGATCCCACATAATTGCAGCAACATTTTCATTAAGTATTAAGCATCAATGTAACCACAGAATGTAACGGCATGTTTGTAAAACTTTGCGCAATCTATTTTCTGAATACTTCATGAATTTCATAGTGAGCCGTATTATTTAAATATTTATCAGTATTTATTGGTTAAAATTAACATCTTTCTAACTGTAGCGAAATGCATTTGCTTAGCGGATTTCTTTCCTTTTGTTTTTACATTAAACAATCAATTTCAATTAACATCTGTACATAATCATCAATGCGTCACTGGAATACATTTTGTTAGTCATTAATAATTACAAGAAGTGTCGCAATTTTACTTTTTTTTTTTAAAATGCCTCCTCAGTTTAAATCAAAATTATATGATATTTTCAAAATTAAAAAAAAACAAACAAACAAAAAAACAACTTACTAATATCAATATCTATTATCTATTTCCATTTGGCGGCGATTTTTTTTCTTTAGAGAAAGTTCTGCCCAAGGATCATTAGCATTTTCCGGCAGGTTTTTTACGAAGCTTATGGAGAATATTTAATTTATGAGCATTTTATCGATAAACAACTCGCACCATCACAATACTTGAAACCAACATCGAATAGTTTTGCACTTTTGAGACGCCGCTTTTGAGAATGGAAGGAGACATGTCTGCAAAGCTTTACCTACAAAGGTCACAAAAAGTTCAACAATCGTACGGCGAAGATCTTTTGAAACTGGTTGACATTAAACAGGGCGACCATGTTTTGGACATTGGGTGCGGATGTGGGAACTTATCGGCGCTAATGGCTAAAAAAGTAAGAAACTAGTAGCCCGGTATGAGCTTTTTTCTTGGAATTGCATTTTTAATTACCTTTTTTTAAAAAACATCTATCAAATGCGTTTAGGTAGGGCAAACTGGTAGAGTGGTTGGAATTGACCCGGACTTAGACCGAATTAAAGTGGCAAAAAAACAGTTTGTGCATTTGCATAATTTAACATTTACTTCTGCTAAAAGCATCAATTTTCCGGTCGATGAGAGCGATCCTTTTGATTATGCCATATGCAATGCTGTTTTGCATTGGATTCCTACTAACGAAAAAGTTGCCAGTTTTAAAAGAATCCTTAGTTCGTTAAAACTGGGCGGTTTGTTTGTGGGTAACATATCGCTGAAGACTTCAAAGAATCTGGATTTGGCAGTATCGCTTCTTGCTAAAGAAGACCAAGAAAAGGTATTAAGTAACTACTACCGAGAGAGCCCCAGCGAGTTGCACGAGATGCTTACGGAAGCTGGGTTTAGGCTCCTCAAATACGAACATCGCTACAAAGAAGTAAAAATGGGGACAACAAGTAACTTTCTTAATTGGGTCACTGCACTCTACAGTGGAAAGTATGATTTCAAAGCTATCTACGAAGAAACGGGTGCAAAAGCCAAGTTTGAACTCTTTCCTGACGGATCTGTAAAGCACACGTCGGAGGGTGTCACTTTTATTGCAATGAAACCTTATTTGTAGCCGAATATTTTAAAAATGATTACATTCTTTAATTATTTTTGTGTCTTAAAATTAAACAAAGTTAAACAATTATGTTAGCATTTGTTAACAAATGAGGAGCATATAACGGGGTTTTTTTTATGTATTTTAAATAAAAAGAGATGCTCTTGAAGTTTACTCCATCTTTTTTTTACTGAAGTTTTTCCCGTGTTTTAAATTTTCTCATAGACTGTTGATGTCTTACAATTTTCGATTGTTACAGACCATCACAGAAACCAACTCTCTATTTGATTGACATAATTGGTATTGACTTGACTGAATAATGAATTACATTTGAAGCAAAAAATGTTAAGCAGCATATTTTGTAGTGTTGTTACGACTTTAAAATTATTCGTCTGTCGACTAAATCAATTAATGTATTTTTAAAAGTCGACCAAAATCGACTAATACATTTTTAAAATCAACTAAGCCGACTAAAAGTCGATTTAGTTGAAATATTTGAATAAAAATTTTTATTATAAATCATATACTTTGATGTTGCTTGACAACTTAGTTTTAAGATGCTATGAAACCAATAGAACTTAAGAAGAGAGAAAACATAAAAGCAATGTGGTATGTAATACTGTTACAACAACACACGCTGTTGTTATATCAAGAGCATTTTCTTTGTTGGATTTTAATTCATCTTAATCTCTTAGATGAATTAAAATCGAATAAACAAACAAAAACGGAAATTAGAATCACAAAGTAAAGAAAAAATTTACAGATGGGCATTTTATATCATTTTTCACAACAATTAAGGCAAATTATAAACAAAAAAATTTAATAAAAACAGTGGCGTAGATTGGTGGGGGCAGATGGGACGGCTAAACTTTTTTTGGGGTGACAGATTTATAAAACTTTTTTGCATCCTTAACAGAGTACTATAACACATTACTCAGTATTTTGTTTAAAAATGCATCAACTGGTTACTGTAATGAAAAAAAAAAAAACATGGCGCTCTTTTTCATTATACTATCATCATCATGCAAACGTTTAGCATTATCACATTAATAAAGTGGTGGTAAATGCAATAAGCTTAGAGTTAAGTTTATGTGATACAGCAAATTAGGTTCAATAGTAAGATATTTTGGTTGAATTAAAAAAACAGCTATGAATGATATTCTTACGCATGGGTCAATCTTTATAAGTAATTTATATTTACAAGATAAAATACTAATAAAGATATATCTTTACTAATTGATCAGCATGATAACATTATTAATGGTTGAAAAAATTAAATCAAGTGAAAAAATAGAAATAAGGATGTCAGGATGATTACCCGATTAAATCGACTTTTAATCGATTAGTAAAAACCTATAGTCGATTAAATCGACTAAGGTAAGTATGGGTATTAAGACCCACCTAACAGACTTTTGGTCATTTAGGCTTTAAAAATTAAGTTTAAAAAAATATTTTCGATTGCTGCTTAAGATTAATCATTCCTTGATGTAAAAATCTTATCTGCATATTGAGGAAATAATTATAACAAAAGTTATTTATGTTTTTGTAGCATACCTTAATTGGGCCTTATTACCCCCTTATGGGGGTAATAAGGCCCATGTAAAAAATACAAAAAATAAATAAAGAAAAACCAGAAAAAAGTTTGGAAACATTCTTTTAATGCATAGTTTATCTCACATTTATAAAATAATAAGTAATCTTGCATATTTATATACTTTAAAAGAATCAATTTTTTATACAACAGTGAATAACAACAGAAAATTAAAAAATTCAATAAAGAAATGTTACAAAGAAAAACATTATTCTTCGCAGAATGGACATACTAATTCTTCCTCATCTTCAGAATCATATCCCATGCTTTGAAAGCCTCCTGCAATTGACCATCTGTCCAATTAGCTCTACTTTTTCCAGTAGCAGTTGCCATTTCCAAAGACAATATTTTAAATATATATTTTTTTAATAAATAGTATTTAAGTCTATAAAAATAAATATATAATTTTTTCTTTTAAAAAACAACATTTTATAAATTGATTAAAAAGTAAAAAATAAATTTTTTCAAAAGTAGTAAAAATATAAAATCTATAAATTCCAGAACAACAACGTTTTTGTAACTAATATTTAACAATTTTATTTATTTACACTAAAGTTTGTTGTTTATTGTTTGTATAAATTACTTTTCTTAACTATTTCTTTTATTTACGCCAAAACTTAAGTCAGTTTCAAGTTGTTTGTTTTAATTACTTTTCTTAATAAATTCTTTTGTAACGCTAAACGAAAGTTTAGCGCATTTCTTTTATTATTACCGCTGACCTCGTGTTTGGGCCTTATTACCCGATTTTTAGTGGGCCTTATTACTCGCTTTGAACCTGTTACGTTTATCGATAATGTATCCTTTTGTTTCAACACTTGCATAAATATTATATGATGAGTAATGATAACGAATAAGTACTTAATGCAAATAAATGCAATTGAAAAAAATAGAAGCTTTATAAAATATTTTAAAATGTAAAAACACGTATCTTAAAAATTAGACTTAAGCAATTTTTGACCAAACTAACAAAGTAATCTTGCTTTGTCGAACGCGCGGTAAAGAAATGCTGATTTTTTTTGCTGCCAGTGATAAAACCAGATAACTCTAATATTTTAATGTCGAAAAAAAGTTTCACAATTTATTTTTTCCCTAACTTTGAATTAGTGGGCTTTATTACCCGCCGGGGCTTAATACCCATACTTACCTTATTCGATTTTTCAAAGTCCACTAATTTCGACTTTCAACTAGTCGACTTTTAGTCGATTTAGTCGAAGTCGATAACAACACTAATATTTTAAGAAATTTAAATTTGGTAAAGCAATATTAACCTTTTATGTTTGTTTGATAGTAAAATACAATTTGTATATACATGTGTATGTTGAATTAGTTTTGTCTGGTGATATCAGAAGATAATCATAAATTTCTGAACCTACCGTGCAAACGTAGTTTATCATCACGTTGTTTCCATAAAGCCTTAATAGGATTTAGATCAGGAGAATGCGCAGGCTATATTATTACAGTGATTTTGTTTACATTATGATTTAATGAGCTGTGATGTGTGTTTGGGATCCATGCAGCAATATTTAAGTTCTAAATATAATTTCTATTTCCGTTTTTATTCAGTTCTTGTAGCATTGATTTAATTTCTAATTTTACCTTTACTTGTTTTGAATCAGTTCTGATAAAATTAATTTCAGTTCAGCTCTTATGATTTCAATAATTTTACTTCTTATTTCAGTTACTAATTCAGTTCATATTTTACTTCTATCAAATTTTACTGCAGTTAGAAGTCCTAACGGCACATTTTTTGAAAAAATTAAAGTGTAGTCTTGAAGTGTATGAATTTGGGTAACTTGCACTAGTCGCATTCATTTAAAAAAAAATCTTATGGCACCTTCCGGGGCCTGAGAAAAAAAAAAAAAAAACTTGCCCCACCCCGGGGTAAGTTGGCGGAAACTGTAAAAAAGATTATTAAGTTTTAGTGAATAAAAGTTAATAAAAATTATTTAATATTTCTAAGAGCTGGTAGCAATTAGTAGTTCGATTATGAAGCCAAAAAAATTCCCCACCTTTGTTCCTGGTAACAAAATCCCCTAAAAAATATTTTTTGAAAAAAATAAATTAAAAAAAAATTTTTTTTGTAAAAAATAACTTTTTTCAATATTGTTACAAATAAAAATTTAAGAAAAATTAATTTTATAAAAATATTTTTGTTTTCCATCTTACCCCGTGAAAATTTTGCCAATAAACCCTAAAAGCCTTTCAATAAACAGCCTATTGATCCTGAAAAACAGCAACTATTAAAAAAAAACCTGACTGATAATAGTAAATCAATTGTGACTGGAATATTTACAGTAGTTTTTTTTCATAGGATCCAGGATGAAATGGCCAATTAGGAAGGTTCCCTAAGATTTCTGAGACTTTTTAATAAAAGGCAGATAAACGCAATTCGTCAACTTACCCCTGCTGCCAACTAGCCCCGGTCTCCCCTATCATTATTTCTTGAAATAATGATAGCAGAGACCGGGGAGACCATAAGTTTCAAGAAAAATTTCTAAATAATATCTTAATTTAATACTAAACTTTTATTCAATCTAAATAAGCATACAAATAGTCATTTTATGACTATTTGTATGCTTATTTAGATTGTTAAATGTTAAATTAAGAAATTGTTTAGATATGGTTCAATTCAGTTATTTGATTCAATTGAGTTATAACACAATGATTCAATTGAGTTATAATAAGATTTTTTTTCGAAATTGAAAGAAAATATCTGGTTGAATTATAATTACAAGTTTTTGTTCTGTTTCATAAAAACTCTCATCTCTAATGATTTTTTTCATTCGATTGCGGCGACCAACGGTTAAAATTCCACAAAGTGAAAATATCCTTTCTTCAAACGCCAGTGATGCTGGAACGGACAATAAATCTTCAGCCAACATTGTAATCTTGCAGGCCGTTACTTGGCAGCACTTCATCACCGCTTATGTCTACCAAATACCTTGATAACTGACTTGCAACAGCGACATTGGCTGGGTTATAAATTTTTCCTTCTTTTGAAAAGATTTTAGTTGACAAGAACTTAAAGCGCTTTATGATTCACATTTAGATCCTTTTCACTCAGCAGCAGCTTGTAATTCTGGCTCTACTCCACAAACACTTGTTATATACATCTTTGCGCTGCTAATGAACTTATAAAGACTTTGCTTATATAGACTAATGAACTTCTTACAATTTGTTACCATTTTTATTTTTTTAGTTTAAATAAGGTAAGACGCAATTTTGTAAATTTAATAAATTTCCGAAAATAATTTATATACACTAATAACATAAATGATAATATGTACCAATTTCTGTAAAAACTTCATTCACCGATGTCTTTATTTTATCTTTATTTTTATCTTTATTCAAACATCTGATATGTACTGTTCTATCTTGAGGTGCAGTCAGTTATCACAGACTTTTCACACTTGTCAATAAGTTTCTCAATTGCCACACTTAATTTCCTAATTCTTGATACAACTTCTCTTGTTTCTAAGATGGTTGCACTATAATGTTCATAAACTAGTTTTATGAGAACCTGGAGTGTGTGAGCCATTGAGGGCATTCAACGATATGAAATATGATCTGGCAGGGATAAATCAGTTTGTTCTGACTGAGACTGGATCTCTTCCTCATCAGTTTCATGTTCAGACTCGTCAGATTCAAACACTTAAGATTCAGATTCGTCAAATTTCTTAGCTGCATGCACTTCCTGTAATAGCCTGATGGAAATTACAGGAAGTGCATGCAGCTAAGAAATCTGACGAATCTGAATTGGGTCAACCATACTTCAGACCCTGCAATATAAGGTTTAAATCAGTTAAAATTTAATACACATCAGTTAGTGTTGTTAGTTACTATAGTGTTACATTAATGACACTATAATTACAGATAAACATTTAAAAATTGTATAGCATTGAATGGATTTAAAACAATAATTTAAAAATTTAGTTGTGTTAATTATTACCTGACAATTAAAACTTTGGGTCAAACGTTTTTATCATCTTTCAAAACGACGGCTAATCAAGCAATGCCATTGGGTAGCTGGTATTAACAATCATTTCAATCACGCTATCTTGAAGCACTTGATATTCACTTGATTCCGTTGGCCACGCGGTGATTCGGTGTCCAAAGCACTTCTTATTGTCTGGGTCTTTGTCTTTTCACTATTTCGGAAAGATGTAGAATTTATTTCATTAATTTTACATTTCAAAAATATTATTTCTGCATTTCGTTTTTTCTTTTCATCCGTGTAACATTTGTGTATGCCTTTATGTATTCTCTGAATATGCGCTCCCAAGTTACTGGAATTTTTTCCGGCAAGAGTTGCGCCACGCGCGCCTTCATTATTCTTGTCCTATACTAGACATGTGGATTTGTCGGTTTTTTCATCGTAAATGAGGAATTTCCATACAAGACTGTCACGTTTCCTACCAGCCAACCTTGACAAACTCATTATTCTGTTAGTGATTGATTTTCAACTCTTAAGAATCTTTAAATATTTAAATCATTTTGTAACAAAAGATTGAACGCAATGAATTTATACTTAACGTAATGACAAGCACGTGACCAGTTTTATGGTCCAATTATACATTCTATAATCATTCCTAGCATCATCGTTATGGTCAAACATGTGCGCCAATTTTAAAGCAAGTAGGGAAGACTGGGGCTAGTTGGGTACAGTTTTAGTTTTTGAGCTCTGTGCATTTCTGGGTGAACTTTTTGAGGATTTAAAATTGCAGTTCAAAAGAATATGATTTGGCAAGCATGTTCAAGTGTCAAACATCAAAAAAAAAAAAAAAAAAATGGTGGCCCAAAAAGGGCCTCCAAAAAAGAAAAAAATATGTGCCAACTTACCCCGGCCCGGGGTAAGTTGCCTATACTCTCAGGGTAAGTTGGCACACCATATAAAAAGAGACAAGTTTAGCAACATTAAGCATCTATTTAAAGCGCATCTTTTTTATGAAAACTCTTGATAATTTTTATCCAAAAGTATTTTTTGACATTAACTTTTATTGCCCTTTAGTCGATCGAATAGACTTTTCTTCCATAAAAATAGCATCAACAGCACTTTTTGTAACATTTTTAGAATTTACAGGCCTATCTACTTTTTTTTATAATTTCTCATGTCTGTAGATCTGTAGTGTTATATAGCTTAAGTAAATTTATGGCCAATGCGAAAAGTTGTAAGTCGGCACATACTGCCAACTTGCCCCGCGATCACTGTGCCAACTAATCCTAAAAGCTTTTTGTTCACAAAATGGTTTATAAATACCCAAAAACGCAAAATATTGAGAAACACAAAATTTGACTGGTTAGAGTGAACCATACAACACTTAAATCTATTCGAGTTTTCTTGTAATATGGTTACAAAAGTTACAAAATTAGTAAAAAAATACTAAGCTTCGCTATAGCTTCTATGCGCATGCGCTTATAGCACTGACACTACACTGAGAGATGAATTAGTTAAGTGGGAAGGTTCCATGTGAATTTTAGAAATTTCTGGTGGAAAACTTCAAAGTTAAACGCAGTGAGTCAACATACCCCTGTAGCCAACTAGCCCCGGTCTCCCTTATGTAAAATTTGTAAATAAATTGTCAAAAAAAAAAAAAAAAATAGTTATTGTATTAAAACTTTTTAACATTCGATAATTTTCGTTCGGTAATAATTCCTAACTCTATTCCTATTTTCGTTTTTTGATGCTTATATTCAATTCAATTTCAGTTTTCGTTCTTCAGATAATTCCTAATTTTATTTTTTAGTCACATTAACGAAATCAATTATTTTTACTTCTAATTTCACTTCACGTTAATAAAAATATCACTAGATCCATGTTTTGTTTGAACGTCCACCGTAAAAGAATATTTTCATCTTTATTTAGAAATTATTTAGGATTTAATTAGAAATGTATTTGCCCATTTTGCCTTTAATAAGATAGAGTAATCCCGTTCCAGAAAATCCTAAAAAGCAACCCCCCAAACCATCAAAACAATGCCACCCCCATGTTTCACAGTTCCAATAGTATACACTTGTTTTACTCGTTTGACAACTGGTCTTTTCAAATTTCGTTTACTATCTAAATCTTTCAGAATAAACTTCGACTCATCCGACCATAGTATTCGTCTAAATTTTTGTTCTACCATCAAAATTTTGTGAACCTTTGCAAACTCCAAGCGTGATTAATTAATATAAAAAACAAACGAAATTGAGTTGTTGAAATTGAGCATTTGGGTAGATGATTGAAGAACTGTACTCTTCATACTAATCGTAAAGTTATTAGATACGTGAAAAAGAATTCATTTGCTAGTGCCAGAGATAAAAATTCAGAAATTGGAACTCGATATTTCATAAAACACTGTACAGCGACGTTCGGATGATGTGCAGTTCAAATATAAGCGGAGTAATAAAAAATATTGATTCATCCATTACCTTTTTTTTCACAAATCGAGCATTGTATATGTCAATATGCATTTGAAATTGATCAAGCAAATATGTAGAGTCAAACAATTTTAATCTTGCCTTCGATTGTACATTGTAGCATGAGTTGTAGCAACATTATAACAAAAAAAAAAAACATAATGATAAATGTTTGAGACTTATTTTGAATTATTTCATAACTGTCCTGCAGTAACTATCTGGCATAATTGTCCTGCATTTCGTGACGGATTTACACGTATCGACCCTCAGGATTATTAAGAGTAAAGATTGTCTCGATAATTTGATCCCATTCATCACTTTAATATCTTTGTACTTGTCTCTACATCCTCACTATCTAAGTCACAAGCTTTGTTTACATTCAAATGTAAACAGCAACAAAAGCTGTTTTTATTTTTATATCTACATTTCTTTTTAAGAGTCCGCAGCTTGCTTTTAACCTACCAAAAGCACATTTTTATCTGATTTCATGCTGAAGCTAGCATGTTATTTCTTGCTGAGACTAGCATGTTATTTCTTGCTGAGGCTAACATGTTATTTTATTTAAGCTCTTCATTTTAGAATAACTGATTTTGCTTTCATGACGAAATAAGTTTAAGAGGTAGTTTGGATCTCCGGCAATAAACTTAGTAATTGATTCATATCCAGCCAACTGACGTATTCACTTCATTTTTTTTATCATTAATTGAATTTTCACTCAACATCTATGAAATAGTCTTTGCTACCACAGACTGCAGTTACATTAAAGAAAATTAACATTTTTATTAATAAAAGTAATCATAACACCTGTGCATCCGAAGACTTGTGCCTCGCCAAAATTTAACTCGAATTTTCAGGCTAATTTTATCATATCCTCATTTCTTTTTGGCAACAAATACTGTTTTAGATCAACAACAATTTTAATAGCTTTGAATACTTTTCAGTTTTTCAGCTTTCCGTTTTTGAAATGGCTGGAGTGATCTCTTATTTACTGGAGTGATCTCTTATTTACTGGAGTGATCTCTTATTTACTACCAGCCATCAAACTACGGAAATTTTTCTACCTGGTATCGCATAGTGTAAGTATGTGTGCAAAATTTTTAAACTATTCAAATATTTAATTATTATACATCTTTGTAAAGAGCTTTAAATCAGTATTACGATGGTGAAAATTTCATAAAATACTAATGATTCTACTAAAAGTTATGCCCATTTAAGTGACAAAAATTCATTATAAGGAATGCTTAAGAAAACTGCAACCAACCTAAAAAATTAGCGTTCGGCTTACGGTGGTTTTATAATTGAACTTCATTGTTTAGTTTATAGCGCATTACTTTGCCTCGGTTATATTTTTATTCAACTAATAACAGAATTTGGTTTTTTTTGTGCGTGTTTGTGTGTAAATCACGTTTTGATTACTTTAAAAAATCACCAATATTTTAAATAAAGTTTCATTTTTCTAAAAAAAACAATTTTTTAATGAATAAAAAAGTCAAATACACAAAATGCTCATAATTGTGAATCCCCCCCCCCCCCCCAACCTCTACAACAGAAGAATATTTGGTACCTTTACTGCGTGCAAAAATAGAATATGAGCGTGTCATTATTTTTTAATGAAATTTGGCAGGTACATAGAAAATAGATATATAAAATTGATTCAAAAGTTAGAAAAAAAACCCATCATCCCTTCAATGTCAATTCACTTCCAGAACAGGAATGAAGTTTTCAATAGCAATGAAATCACTTAAAAAGTTAGTTAGTGCAAAAAAAAAAATAAATTGCAGTAAACTTACAGCACTCTACTTTTAAAATATTATCTAAGTCAATATAAAATTCTAAAAAAAAGACGAGAAAAATCCATCCTTACGACACCTACCTCGAGCACGCGGTGAAAAAATGGTCACAGATTTTATCTTTAATATCGGTCGCGAAAATCGCAGATACGCACATACCTACATAGTGAACAAGTACGAGCTAAAATTTAGCAAAAATTTAAATTACCAAATTAAATACAAAATGGTTAAATTTCGATTTTTATGCCGTATATAGTTTCTTTGTCCGAAGAATTTTTTGATATTAGATTCCCAGGTGAAATTATAAACAAACCCGGTCAAAGTGATCAACCATCCGGTCAGAATAATCAGATACCTTTGTTGTTTTTGTTTTTTTTGCTAGAAATGGATTCCTTAATTTTAAAAAGCTCCATATTGGTAAGTGCTTTGTCTTTATATAGCTTCCTTCAGTTTTTGCTAATTTTTCGCATATTCTATGCCACTTTGCCGCGGTAGCGTTTAAAAGCATTGCAGCTTTTTTTGCAATTTCATTGTTTATGACAAATAAAAAAAAAAAGAACAATTTTGACTTTTAGAAATCATTACAGAACCAAAACTTAATTAAAATATGGAAAAATAATTTAGATTCCTTATCACTTGGGAATGAGTCTTTATTATTAATGCAAAAAAAAACCATCAGCTTCTAACTTTCAATTTTTTGACTTTTTGCTGTATTCATGTAAGGATTTACAATTTTTTCCCTATAGTGCATGAAGGATATTCACCCCGGGTAGCAATTAAGCTCGAACAGAATATCCTTCATGAAATCGTCACCTAATTGTTAAAATTAAAAACCGTCTGGTAAAATACACAAAATAGATATAAAAAATCTATCAGCGCGAACTAAGTCACAACTATCAAAATTGCTAACATAGAATATGGAAATTAGAATCGGGACATAAATAGGATTTTTTTATTCATGGTGACCATGACAGTTAAAAAGTACTTAAACAATTTAACATGTTCATGATGTTATAAATTTATTATGTTATATATTTGAGTTACAATATGTTTGCTATAACTGTCCCCTTAATGTACTTTATATTTTAATATCCCCCTTAATGTACTCTACATTTAAATGGTAATTTTATTATGGAGCACACTATTTAGTTGTGTGATCCTAGCTAAAAGCTAGATATTAACATCAATATTAATATATTTTGTGTTAACAAGGGTGTTACAAAAAACACAGTTCATTACAAATAGTAATTCACTAACAAAACGCAATGACCTAAATAAAATAAAGAAAAGGCAAAAAAAAAAAAAAAAATTAGAAATATATAAAAGTATATAAATAAAATAGTATATAAAAGAAGCTGAAGTTACATAGACATACCAAGTGATGTACTAGAATTTATTAATTATCTAATGATATTAATTATTGTTACTAATTACTGTTTTTTATTTTGTTGTTGATTAATTTTTATTTTTGTTATGTTGTTGTTGTTCTTATTGTTTGTTTTTTTTTGTTTTTTTTTTAAGATTATTATAATCATTATTAGAGATAATAATAGAGATTAAAATGTTCAATCTTAATGCCTATGATGTTGTGGCATTTGATATGGATCATACTCTAATACAATATCATCTTCCAGAAATTTTTAAGGTAAATTAAAGTTTATTGAAGTTCAAAAATTGAACAAATGTTGTATAACAAAATAGCTTTAAAT
Organism: Hydra viridissima; assembly: GCF_058129835.1. Lineage (NCBI taxonomy): Eukaryota > Metazoa > Cnidaria > Hydrozoa > Anthoathecata > Hydridae > Hydra > Hydra viridissima. Next base: position 3,105,696 of record NW_028324302.1, read on the forward strand.
GATTATGCTAATTATAATAGCTTTACTACAAACTACTCCTGAGCAACAATTTTAAAGTAATCAATAAAATTAGTATTTTAGTTTTATTAAATTTTTTATGTCTTTTTAAAAAAAATACTAATTAACTGCTAATTAATAGTTATGAGATTTGAAGAAAAAATATCTTCTTTTAAATATGTTTTTAAATATTTTTAAAAATATTTTTTTAAATTTTAAAGTGCAGATTTAACTTTCTTTCTCAATACAAAGGATTAAAAGCTGTTGTTAAGAGGTAGCAATTGTTCATATCTTTTCTATTCCAATAATTTTTTTTTAATATATTATTGACTTTATAATCATTTGCATTAACTTAACTAACATTTGTTTTTGATTTGTTGTAGTTCTGTTCAGTATATCTTTTAAAAAATTCCTTTTCTATCATATGGCAAATGATTTCTATTGGAGATCTTTGTTTAAATAGTGACCTGCAGTGCCAAGATAAGACTTATTGTGCAGCTATTTCAACTTAGTTGCTTCAATCTTTTATTCAAATGACTTTTCATATATATTTTCAAAAATTTATTTTAATTGAATTTTTAGATAAACTGTTAAATCTTTAGATTTCTGACTAAGGGCTTCTGAATTTTACCTTCAGATTATTTTTACATATTCTTTAGATTATTTTTTCTTCTGATTATTTCCATTGATTCCACTCTTCTCTTGTTAAAATATTTAACTAATAAACAGAGTTTGACACTCTGTTAAACTATTTCGGTGATTTTTTTTTAGTTTTCCAAATGACAACCAATTTCATACTGAGTTGATTAAAATTTTAATAACTGTGTTTTTTGGATAATTTAATGCACTAACATACTATGTGTAAGCCAAATACTGGCGTTGTATATTAATATTACTTCTTTTGATAATATGTTATTTGCAATAATGAAAAAAAAATTTTCAATTACTTTTTGTTAATTTTTAAGTAACAAATGGCAGATAGGATTTGTTTACTTATTAAAGCAAAAGAGGCTGTTGATTTGTTTTTAATGCTTTTAGATTTATTTTTATGGTATTATAATAAATCTAAAAGCAGTCTCATTTGCTGGTTGTGATTGTTAACACTTGGATGACTTATGTAATAAATTTTATTTTTCTTTAAAGTAACTTACTCATCATTGAAAATTTTATATTATATTTCTGAATTACTAAGTTAGAAGCTTAATGATCTTTAACATTTATAAGCACTCTTTCAGTTAGACAGGTATTTATAAATATATTCCATGTAGCTCATATGTGCTTATGTAAATTATATACATGTAAAGTTGCACATACATACATACATACATACATATATACATACATACATACATACATACATACATACATACATACATACATACATACATACATACATACATACATACATACATACATACATACATACATACATACATACATACATACATACATACATACATACATACATACATACATACATACATACATACATACATATATACATACATACATACATATATACATACATACATACATATACATGCATATACATGCATATATATATATATATATACACACACACACACACACATTACTGTGCAAAAGAAAGTAGCACCTAAGAGAATTTTAATATATTCAGGATAAAATGTCAAGCAAAATGAAATTAAAACTAAAACATAAGTACAAACATTTTTTATTAAATTGTGTAATATAATACAAGTTTTTTAAAAATATTTAAATTTATAACTATACATAGAGACTTAACTTACATTAAGTGTGACCACCTTTATTTACAATAATATCTTGGAGCCTTTTATTTATACTTTTATGCAGATTTTCAATAAATGTGATGGGGATATTGTACCATTCTTCTTTTAAAACACTCCAAAGCTCATTTACATTCTTTGGCAACCTTTCCATCTTCTTTCTGTCTAAGTAGTCCCAAAAATGTTCGATTATATTCAAATCAGGGCTCTGAGGAGGCCAAGCCATGGTTTAAAGCACTCCTTTGTCTTCCAGATTTGATAAATAAATTTTAGCTAATTTGCATGTATATTTGGGATCGTTATCCTGTTGTAGGATAAAATAATCCCCCATCAGTTGTTGTCCAGAAGGCCCAGTATGGTTATGTAAAATATTTTTATATTTTTCACCTGTAAACTTTTCTGTTATTCTAGTAATATCCCCTACCTCTTTTATTGAATTACACCCCCAAACCTGAATATTCCCTCCACCATGTTTGATAGATGATGCTTGACATGGCTCCTTTAATGCCTGTCCCTTTCTTTGCCTAACATACTGAAGTCTGCTCGTCCCAAAAGTTTGAACTTTAGATTCGTCTGTAAACAATACCTTGTCCCATTGATCTTTCTGCCGCTCTTTGTGCTCTCTGACAAACTTTAATCTTTTTTCCTTATTACCTTTGCATAGTAACAGTTTTTTAATAGCTACACAGCCTTTTAATCAAGATTTTAATAAAGGTTGTTGCATAGTAGATGCATGTACTAAAGTTCCTCTAGCTCTTTTAAGATCTTGAATGATTTCTGCGCTTACTTTCTTGCGATTTCGTAGTGCTGTTATTTTTAAAACTGTTCATCACATGGGCTTTACATCTTGCGATGACCAGACTTCTTTTTATCCACTACATCACTATTTTCATTATATTTTTTATATTCTTGTTGAACTGATGCTCGCGAGCAATTCACACATTTGGCTATTTTAACTTGACTCTAGCCCTCTTCATGCAAAAAAATGACACGATTTTTGTCATTTATTGATATTTTTGTCATTTTATTAGTCCCAAAATTAATTTTATTATAAAACAAAACTTTTGAAATAAAAAAAATTTTAGACGAAAAAATCTCTAATTAACATGAGAACTCAGCAGTAACTAAAAGTTCTTCTCTACTCTCTTATTTATCAAAAAATATTTAACAATAATAAATTTAAACAAAATAAATAAATAGTACAGTTGTTGATGTAATCAATTTCAAGTGTTGATCCATGTCCATAATAAATAAACAAACATAAGTGCATGAAAAATGATACGAGTTGAAACCATCTAATAAATATTAACAAAAAAGTAAAAAATTATTAACATAATTGTTAACTAAAATAAATAAATAATTTACTTATATTTATTTAAACGTACATTTTTAAAAAAATTTCTTAGGTGCTTCTATCTTTTGCACAGTACTGTGTATATATATATATATATATATATATATATATATATATATATATATATATATATATATATATATATATATATATATATATATATATATATATATATATATATAAACATCAATAAATGTTCATATAACCCTTACAACTTTAAAAGTATGTTATAGTATAATAAAATGATTTTTTTAATAATTTTTTTCTTAAAAGTATTTTTAAATAGCTGGAAAATAAATTTAATGCAGTTATTATATGTCGCCGTGAAATTTTTTTTTTTCCTCTTTTACGTGGAATTGCCCATATATATATATATATATATATATATATATATATATATATATATATATATATATATATATATATATATATATATATATATATATATATATATATATATATATATAAATTTATATTTATATATATATATTTATATGTATGTATATATGTATATATACACACTTGTCAATGTAATGTTTACAAAATTATATGTATTATTTTTCCATAGTAAAGCATCAAATGTTGAAAGCTATATTAATTTCAGCTCATTTATACATGTACTGTGGAATACTTAGTGAAAGAAAAGAATTATGGAGATTTTTTACATAAATTAAACAACCAGTGTAGAGTACCTAGTGAAAAACATTACGGAGATTTTTTGCATAAAGATAATTTTGAAAAGTATAAAGATTTCAGGTAATGAAATTCAAGTGAAAAAATGTGTTTCTTCAGTTTGTTCTTTTTATTAGTATGTTATATTTTCTATTTCTTTTTCATTACTATATTATTATATTTTTTTTTATTATATCTTTTTCATTATTATAATATTTTCATTATTATTTTTCATTATTATATTATATTTTCATTTTCTTTTTATTATATTTATTATATTATAATATGTTTTTTTTAGTTTGTTCTTTTTATTAGTATATTTATATTTTCTATTTAAGATACAATGTTTTTAAACAAATAGTTTATTTTAATAATTAATATTTCCTTTTATTTTAAGTCATAATTATATAAAATTTAATAGAGCATTCTGTACATAATTTAAAAATCTCAGAAAATTAAAACTCTTTTCAATATGTAATTTGAGTTAGCTTCAATATGTGATGAAGCTTTGGGTTTTGATATGAAGCTTTAGGTTTCGATATGAAGCTTTGGGTTTCGATATGAAGCTTTGGGTTTCGATATGAAGCTTTGGGTTTCAATATGAAGCTTTGGGTTTTGATATGAAGCTTTGAGTTTTCTAATCAATCATTAAGCTAAATTATTATCCAGTATAAAAGTAAAGTAAGTCTTCTAAAAGCAAAAAACAAAATCACAAAATTATTAAATAAAAGTTGCTCAAAACGAATTTGAATTGAATAAAATTAAAATTAAAGGTAAATTCTCTGTATATCGAATAAAATTAACCACCAAAAAAATATTTTAAATTACATTTAAACAGATAATCTTTTGAATATCTAATTCAATCAGACAATTCGCTAACATAAACAAAAATTAGTTTTTTGTCCTTTTAAAACTTAAATATAAAATATGTATAGTTTTTATTGTTTTACTGATTTCTTAAATTGTTTTTTTTAATATTCCATGTTCTTTTGTACTTTGGTTTTAGTCTGCGTGGTCTAGTTTTTGACTGTATCAGAGGAAACTTTCTGAAGCTTCACAAAGATGGTTACATTCTAAGGTATTTAATTCAATTTCAAAATGCTCAAGCAAATTTAACAAGATAACCAAATAATCTATTGTATTTGAATGTTAAATTGTTAAAACTTAAATGTATTTGTTGTAAATCATTACTTTATAAAAAGAATTGTACACAAAAAAGAGATCAAGCAGAAAACTCCAGCCTTGTTCAGATTTCCTTTACTACTAATCATAAGTTATTAAAGTATCTGCATTTTAATATACTAAGAGCATTTATTCTTATCAAATATTAAGAATAAAGAATTCTCTTTTGTTACCAAAAGATTGTATTTGTTAGCTGGTTTTTACGAAACCCCAAAAAGTTTAAAAATGATTTTTTAGTCTTATTTAAAATCCTTCAGTTTTAGTTACCTGACCATGTCTTACATCCTTGGGCAATGCAAGGTTAAAATAAACTAGTTAATAAATAATATTTTTAGCGTTTTTTTATATGTTCAATAGTGACAATGGTGGTGATGTAATGGTGACAAACCTCATTTCTTTTACTACTTGTTGCTCATTATGCTGATTGTAAGTGAAAAATGATTGTCTACTTTTTTAGGTGGACAAATGTTTTGATTTACAATATTAGGAATTAATTTAAACAGCCAATAGCAGCACAATGAGGTAAAGAGCTAAAATAAGTTATGATTTACGACAATTATGAATCTGAATAAGTACAAAAAAAAAAAAAGAGTTGAACTCCTAATAGTTCATGTTCTAATTAAAGTGAGGTTTTTACTATCTTTCAAAGTGAAGTTTATATTATTTTATTCACAAGGGAAATGATGTTTAATACCTTTTTAATTTTCTCTGATGTTCTGCCCATTGCCAAAAAGTATCAACCTATGTTATGACATGTTTAGGGTAAAACACCTGAAACATCTCTTAAGAGGTAGCTAGTAGATTTAGTTGGTTTCATATCTTACTGAATTGTTCTTTTGGTTAGATAATTCATCATGGATGTTTCTCTCGGATAGTTCTTTATTTCTCATGGATATTTCTCATGGATATTTCTCATGAATAATAATGCTTTGGGTAGCCATTATTTGTGAAAGCTAAATTTAATTATTTCTGAAAAATGGAGCAATCTTACAATCTATTGCATCTAGGCTTGAACTTCCAACAAAGAATGGCACTAATTGGCAATTAAAAATATAAGATTTTCTATTGTTTTTATTTTGCATAGTAATTCCTTTTATTGTTTGTTTTAAAGGTGTTCTCATGGATTGAAGAGTATGAGCAATGATTATATTTCAAGAATATATGGTATTGAACGATTTTGGCCTCAATTTCCAACACTAAAGGAAAATGTTTATCAAAATGGTATGTCAAGTTAAATTTTTTTGTTAAATAAAAGTTCTTAGTGAAAATCTTTAAAAAAAATTTAAAAAAATTATTTTATTTTGCAAATTTTTTGTTAACTTTTGGTATGAATAATTATTATTGTAATAATGAATTTTTGAATGCGAATTGAACATCTCTAAATATCTTAAGTTTACATTCTACTACTTATTGAAGATAAACTTCTAATATAACAGTTTACACATGTACATAGATACATACCAGATATAGACATATATGGTATAACTGTTATATTGGAAGTTTATTATCAATAAGTAGTAGAATGTGTGGTTCTGGAAATTAAAATTTTTAAATATGATTATTTCCACTTAGTATCATACATATAGAAATAATTCTGGGCAAATATGAGCTCAATTAAGTTGTAAATTTTTGCTGATAATTAACATTAATCTCAATTACATAATTTTCTTTGTGCAGACTACAGATGTGTTTGGCAGACATCTTTAATATAATATTTTTCTAACATTTACATTTTTAATGAATGTTCAATAAAAATTAGAAGTAAAAATTCAATTTGGTTAATATGTTCTGAAGAAGTTGAGATAACTGGAAGCAAGCTTTCTTCAAATAAACTGTTTTTCTTTAAGCACCACAAGACTTTGAAAAAAACTACTTATTAAAGTGCAACAGCTGTTGTCCGAATGATAGCAATTCTTGGAATAAAGCTCAAATCCCTATGCAACCAGAATATCTTGCCATATCAAAATTGGAAAAACTTCATGAAAAGTGGATTAAGTTGAAGAAAAATGCTAACAGAAAGACTGAAACTTAACAAAAGAATGAGACAGAGTTTTTTGAAAATCTTGATAATTATTTAACATTACACATGTGGATCCCTTAAACAATCAAAATTCAAGAGGATAAAGACTTTCTTCTTGCTCAAAGAGAGAAAGGCCATCATGGTTTGGACCAGTTGATAAAGCACTTACTTCAAAAGAAATTAGTGCATATAAACGAATAAAATTAAACACAAATAGAAAGAAGAAAGAAGTTCAATATTTAGAAGCCAAGAATGAGACAGTTTTTCTTGAAGCATCAAATAGTGATGAAGAAGGTGGAGTTTCTTGTAGTCAAAGTGAAAATTTATTTAACAAAATAGGAAAAATTATTTTGAAGATATGGTCAAGACTATGCAGACAATCAAAACTGGTAGTAAATATTGTGACACTAAGTCTAGCAGCAGTATTGGACAGGACAAAGTTAAGCAACAGGAAGGCAACTTATGTTTTAGCAGCTGGAGCTCAGAGTCCAGGCCACAGTGAAGATTTAGTAGGGTTTTAGTGTTAAAAATCGACAGTGAAGATGAGTTAAAAAGCTCTTCAATTCACAAAGAGCAAGAAGAATGTTTCTTTAAAGAAAATTTTATCAGTTTCTTTAATAAGCAAGAAGATTATCAGTTTCTTTTAGGAAATTAAAAGAAATATTTAAAGAAACTTCTTCTATGCTGGTTGTACACTGGGATGGTAAACTATCTGACCAGTAAAGATTTGGTTGACTGTCTACCCATCATATTATCTGGTGTTTGAATTAGCCAAATTCTTGGTGTTCCCAAGCAATACTCTGGTGGCACTGGAGAAGCACAAGGATGACAAAAATGATGTTATACCATTTGCCATGCAGCAGCTTGAAACTAACCAACCTAGAGATGATTATTGAGAATTTCTATAATTGTGTATTATTTTTCTTAGCAGCACACCTGGTCATGGAGTTAAGTCTATGGCTTCTGGTGACATGCACCATGCCAGGTGGATGGCAAATGCATTGTATACTTTCAAGATCTAGATGTTTAGAGGACAATTTAAATTAACTAAATGTGAGGAAATATGTTTGCATTCGGACTGTATTTTTGTTGCGTGTGTCTAAATCAAAGCATGTTTCACAGCTCCTCTTGCTGCATCTGCACCTGATAATGATCTAAGTTTATTAGAAACTCTAGTTTGCTATCAGAAAATCCTGTCATTTCCAAAGCAGCCAGCAGTAAATTTGCTGTCCATCTGTGATATGTTGATGAAAAACATGTTGCTTCGACATTTTTTGATTTAGTGAACGCAAAGTCTAAATGAGCCATGGTGAAAGCTTTATATGAACAACCAAGCCAAGATGACTCTCTGAAAAGGACTCAACTAAATGTTGCAAAATCTGTCATAATTAGCATAGAAGAATTTGTTAAAAAGAGCTCCATATTGTTTTTTACAATTGTCTGAAAATTTCAAATGTGGGAGTTCAGCTTTGATTACAAAACTGCCTTGGAAATTGTTCATAATCTAAAATTTGTAAATGACAATGCAGAAAGTGGTTTGCTTTGATTGAAGAGTACATTCTATAATTACAAAGAAAGAAAATCAAAAACAATATCTCCTTCAACTAGAACATGACCATAGGCGCAAGTTCCCAAAATGCAAGAAAGAACTGTTTATTGCAAAATAAGTTTAGGAATTTTTGACTATATACATAAATACTATATAATAATGATTGATAAAAATTAATTACAAAAAAAAGTAGAAACTTCTCAACCTTACAAAAAACTTTCATTACAGATTTAAAATTGAAAATTAGAAAAATAATGCATAATATTTATTTTTTATTAGAGGGATATGCTCTCCTTGAAAATTTCTTTACAATGCCAGCTGCTTTGTTAGTTGGTGAAATCATAGAGGAAGTAGATAAAAGCAATGTGAGTATTTTTTAAGTTTAAAATCTGTAAAAAAAATTTAAGTTTATATAAAAAATTAATATGTAAAAGTGGTTAACTAGTAATTTTTTTTAGAAAACAATCCAACAAACCGCCAAAAAATATGTGTAAATTTTAAATAGGAGTATTTAAGTGTTATTAAATTTCAGTGTGAAATTTTTTAAACAACAAAATCAGCTTTAACAAGGGGGATCCATTTTAAAGTTTATAAGAAATAGGAGAATTATTCATGAAAGGGCTTTTATTAAGGAATCATGAGATTCTTATAAATTGTTAGTAGGTTTTTTTTACATAAATAGAGATGCTGAAAACTGTGATTCTATTTGCATAAATTTCTACTATCAACACGCTTCTTCATAAATGGCATTTCTAAAAAATATCAATGTGGATATAAAATGATTTTAAGAATTTAAAGTTTTTAAAATTGTAAATTCTTAAAATTTTTTTTATTGCAAGACTTTTGAACTTTTTAAAATTTTGTTTTTTACATTTTTGGAATTTAAAGTTTTTCTTCATACACCATCTCATAGAGGAAGATTACTATCTATTAGTTTATGATCTATTAGTATCATCTATTAGTATCGTCTATTAGTATCATTCATTAGTAACATCTGTTAGCATCATCTATTAGTATCATTATTTAGGATGAAATGTTATCTGATTATACACTTGTGTGGAAAGAGGTTGCAGCTGCATTACTAGTTAATTTCCAACCATCATCATTTAAAGGTATCATTTCCTTTGATAAAAAAATAAATTTTTTGAATTATACTATTTAATTATTTTATTACAATAATTACATTTATTATTTTACTATTTTATTACAATAATTACATTTATTATTTTATTATTTTACTACAATAATTACATTTATTATTTTGTTATTTTACTACAATAATTACGTTAATTATTTTATTACAATAATTACACTTCTTATTTTATTATTTGATTACCATAATTACACTTCTAATTTCGTTAAGTTTTTCTTTTTAGCTGATTTAGGTCTGTTTTTTCCATCCTTAAAAAAAAATACAGAGTTGTATGTAAAAAAGTGTCCTTTAAGTATTTTGGCATGGATTAAGAAACTACGTGCAGTTGGCAAAATGATTATGCTTATTACTGATTCATATGCAGATTTTGCTGATTTCATAATGAATTTTTCTTTTGGGTAAATATATATTAAAAGCTTGTTGTTCTAGTTTTAGTTATGGTAAAATGTTTGTGATTTTTGTTATGAGTTCACACTAAATATGCTTTAAGATTGATATTTCTGAAAATTTCAATAAATCAAAATTCAGTATGAAAAATGTTGATATTTTTTTTTTCTTCCTTCTAAGTTGAGAATAGCACTAATATAAGTAGTACTAGATTATAAACTCTCCCCACTGCACAGAGGGCCAGTAGGTGGACAAAATGGGAAAAATCTTAGTTGCCTAATCTTTACAGCTTACTTAGTTTTAGTCTCTATATATATTAAGTTATATTTATTGTTAGTTTATATTTAATCGCTTAGTTATGTTGACTCGGAGCATTTAAATATTGCAGTTGAAAAAAAAAATTCTAATTATAAATAATTTTAGTGAGATCAACATTAAGTGATATTTGTTGTCAAGAAACAAAATTGCTACAAGGTTATTTTAGCATATTCTGAGGAAAGACAAAGCATATTTTTACATGAATTTGTTATGTATACAACATCAAGTCTTAGTATTTGTACTCTAAAGATTACATATTAGAAAGAAAGAAAAAAAATTCTTGGAAAATATTTGTTAATAATTGTTTACAAGACTATAACTGCTGACACAAATTGACAAGTGCTGTCTGATATGTATTTATTATTCTAATTTTATATATGTTTTAGTTTCAAGAATCATTAGTCTGTGCAGCATATGTATTATAATATCAACCTGTCAAGTAAAAAATATTTGTTACTAGGATAACATTTTTGTTTTAGATTTGATTTTGTTAAACCTAGACTTTTATAATTTTCTTAAAGTAAACAACCAAACAAAATTGTTAAAAATCATTGAAGATATATTTAAATTTATTCTGAAAAAAGTTCTTGAATTTGAAGATGTTAATTTTAAGCGTGCTGTGTAGCAATTTGTTTACAGGTATCAAAGAAAATGGTAATCTATCAAAAGTTTCGAAAAGAAATTTGCAAATTGACCTAATGAATAACCAGTTAAATTGGATGATTCTTTTAATAAAACTAAAAAGCAGTGTACATCTGGGTTGCTTGAATCTCATTCATCCAAAAAATTACTTTTTGCTCCTAATAAAAAAATAAGAAATGAATCTAATGTTATTGCTGCCAAGAAGGTTTCAAATGTTTCAAGTACAGATGAAGCTCTGGCCTTAATGTATGATACCAGTTTAACAAAATCTTTCAATCAATTAATTAGAACTGGAGGCTTGGACAAAGAGTATAACATTTATGCCACTTACAATGATGTCAGGAATGTAAAGTTAAAATGTTATCCTGCAAATATAACAGTGGAGTCTAGTTTCAGTTCCTATGAAAGATTTAATGACTTACGCTTTGCAAAAAATCTGTGCAGTTCAGGAACTTGTTTTGAGCGACTTTATTATGAAAGACAATCTAAAAAAAAAAAAAATGAATCTCACGGCTGGCTTTGATAGTGCTACTAGCCAAAGCATTTATAAACAAGTTTTATCAGAACCTGATAAAATATTATTGTTTTTCTAATTGTTGATGTATTTTCAATATGACAATTTTTTCTTGCACTATTTTTTGTTTTTTATTATTGCTAAAACATTAATTACCTAAATATCTGATTGTTATTCAACATAGGTGGGTTAAAAAACAGGTTAAAAGTTTGTTTACCCCTATGTAAATAAGGAAAATATCTGGTTGCTAAGCATCATAGGTAATTAAAGCAACCAGAAATCAAAATTAATATCACCATTGGAACTACAATCCTCAAATTAGTGTATAGAGCAAAAAGGGTCTTTAAATCTTCTATATGTGATGGGTTATTAACTTTGTCCAATAGAAGTGAATTCTGGCTCACTGTGCACTGATTTTTTTTTCATGACTAATTCTGTTTAAATAGTTAAGATTCATTAGTTTACTTCTCTCTTTTGAAATTTAGTAAACATGAGAAAATGTTTTAAATTAATTTTTTTTATTAAGTTAAGCCTTTAATGGCTTCATTAATGTTCCTAAAACTAATTATTTTGAAAAGTGGAAAATGAAAAGATTTTCTTTTTTTATATGATAATTTTAAAGTGAAACTTTGAATCAATTTTTTTTTTTTTTTTTTTTTTTTTTTTTTTTTTTCACACTGGCTGAGTATCAAAGCTTTTTTTTTTTTATTTTTCAATGTCTTTATTTTTTTTTTTTGGGCACAAAAAAAAAAATTGATTGGGGAATTTGCAACATATTTTTATTAAGGACTACTTGGAAAGAATCATTTGATTTCATTATTGTTGCTGCAAATAAACCAAGTAAGTGTTTAATGGTTTAAGTCATTCTCACATTATTTGATTTGGTGTATTGATTAGGAGATTTTAAATTCTTAATATCAGTTAAAATCTTTTTGACAATCTTCTTAATCAGTTCAGAATTATCATCTCTCTTTTTTTATGGATCTTTACAGATTTCTTTCGTGATGGATTCAAAGAAAGACATTTTTTATCAGTTCATAATGGAGATCTTACTAGCATTGAAGTAGTGGACCTTCAAAAGCACACTATGTATGCTAGAGGTCATGCTTGGCAACTTGAAAAAGTTCTAAGAGCAAATTTTGATTCATTTAAGGTATATCTGCTTACTTATCTTTGAAGTATGAAGTAAAAAATTTGTAATGTTCTGTACTTTCTCAATCTTTGTTAGGTTGTTTATTTTGGTGATAGTATGAGGTCTGATATTTACCCTCCAAAAAAGTTTATGAATTGGGACACTGTTGCTGTTCTAGAAGAATTGGAAGCAGAGGAAGTTCACTTTCATAAGAATAACAATGTAAATGAAGCATTGGTAATTTATAGGTGTAAAGTTTCTTAAATATTTATTTAAAATAGTTTATATTATAGTGTCTCGCGTCATTTGTGACATTTAAACAAAAAACTCTAAATATTAGAAGTTAAAGTTAAATTGTTTTTTTTATTTCATCACTGAAAATATTAATATTATTTCATCACTGAAAATATTAATATTATTATTTATTTTATATTATTATTATATTAATAATATTAATATTATTTCATCACTGAAAGCCAGTTAAAATGAACTTATAAAAAAAAGTTAAATTGATCATATATTTAAGTGAAATACTTTATAAATAAGTAACGTATAACTAAATCTCTTTATGAATTTCCCAGTTGTCACTTAAGTGGTTATCAAATTTTTTTGTTATGTTATGGAGAATTTCTTCAAAAAATGAAGATTTTTTTCTTTATATTTTTAGTTTACAGAGAAACACCCAAGAGTTTCAGTAAGATATTTTAATTGAAAATAACCTGCTTACTAGTTAAACATTTTTAAAAGAAGAATAAATGTGCATAAGGCAGATAGTTGGAGATATCTAAAATATTATTTAGTACATGAATTCATATTCTGTATTTGATTGGACATATTTTTTTTTTTCTATTGTTAGTTTTTAAACCAGTTTAAGATTTCTTAAAGTTTTAATAAAACTTAATAAAAATGTTTTAGTCAATGTTGAAAGAAGAAAAGCTGATAATTGCATCCAATCAATGGGGATCATTATTTACTGATGACTTTGGTAACAGTAGTAAAAGTGAAAACCACCCTATAAATACATTTTGGGGTGATATAGTTCGTTGCTACAGCAGATTAGCCATCCCATTGCTAGATTATATTGCTGGTAAAAAAATTTGAGTTTTGCATTTACTTGTATGCAATTTTTTTTTTATACTTCTTGTTATTTATACTATTGCTTCTAAAAAATTTTTTTATTCTATTTTACAAAAGTTCCAAACCCTGTTACCAAACTGGCATTCAAATATGACTAAAATCTATTTAAGATTGATTTTTTTTTCTTCAATTTGCAATTATGGCTTTTTATTTTTATTTAGAAAATGATTTAAATTTCAACTATGCTTCTTTTGATGTTGGGGAGAATGGCTTTTATCCAAGTCCACCTAAATCATTAGAGGAATTCTTTAAAACACTTAACTATTAGACTTTGTAAATAGATTTAAAATTTTTTTATAAATTTTATTATTTTAAATAGTTTTAGAATTGTTTTAAATTTTGCATTGTGGTTCAAATTTTTTGCAGTAAAAACCTCACTACCTGCTTAAGTCTGATTAAAAAAAAAAGTAATATTTATTTCTCTTTTTTATCTTCTCTTATTAAGTCTGATAAAAAAAAAAAAAAAAGTAGTATTAGAATTTAATTTTTGAAATTTATAGATAAGTAGTCTGTTGGTGTTTTTCTCACAAATGTGGTAATACGAATATATTTAACTTTTTCATATAATGAAAATTTTAATTATTCTTATTATCTTTTACTCATTATAATTTTATCACGAGTAATTAGGTGATAACATTTAAAATGCAATAGGAAAAAGTTTATTTTTTTATTTCATATATCAGTTCTTATAAGAGTTTTGATATCTGTAAAGATATTTTGTATGTTTACTAAGTTAAATGATTGTTTCAAAATTGTATGTAATAGTAGATAAAGCGTTGATGGCTGAAGCAATTAAAAGTCTTGCTTTCAAAAAAATCTTTATGCTAAATTCTCTGGAAGAAGAAAAAAGTATAGATCATGATTTGTTTCCTAATCACTCAATATTTAGGTACTTAGTTTGTGGACCAAAAAGTTGCGGTCGAACAAGTCTTCTTTTTGAAGTTGCCTTTCAATATGCTGAAAATGAGAAGAATGTATTATTTATATCCAACAAAAAGTTTGACTCTTTGCCTTGTTTGTTCAGTTCTCGATCACAGCCATCACCAAATATACTGAAAAGAATCAAGATTTTCTACACACCAACACCAGTTGATTTCTTGAAGTTATTGGCAGGGATCCATTTGGAAGATGATTTAGTTTATGACTTACTTTTAGTAGATAACTTAGATGAAATATACAGTCAAAATTTAAAAGAAGCCTTAATGGCCGCTGCAAAATTGTGTGCATTTTTATTTGATGCTGTGCATTACTTTAGAAGAAATGGGTAATTTTTATAAGAGTATTAAAATCTTTTATACCAAAAATTAAAAATTTTTTACAAAGGATTCATTTAAGATAAGAGAAGTTTAAATTAATATAAAACATAACATTTTATTATCAGAACATTTTGTTATTAGATAATAAAATGTAGAAACTGAGTGCAATAAGTTATAATAGTATTTAGATTAAAAATATTGACAAAAAGTTTTTTTTCTCTGTTTTTGTTAAAAAATTTAAAGAAATGAATTTCACAAAAACTTCTTAACAAATCTGCTGTTCAGTAGATTGTTGTATTCAGTTCAGTAGATGTTTTTCAGTAGATTTGTTTGATGATAACAATGTTTTTGTTAAATGTTACTTTGACTTAAAACAAAAAAAATTTTTCAGATTTTTTTCTCGTAAATTTAGAGCAAGCACAATATTGATTGTTTCAGTCACATGTCATACTGTTCGTACTAAAGTTTTAGAAACATTAGAAAAGAACTTTTATAACATTATACAGTATTATCCCCATCATAGTGGGAATGGTTTCATTATCAAAAGCAGTAGTTATTTAGATAGTGGCAGCGATAGTGATGTTATTGGAATCCATGTTTATTTTAAAGATGGAAAAATCTGCCTAAATTTGTAGTGTGCATGATGCGCACTTGTAACTTATTATTAAGATGGAAAAAGTTGCTTAGATTTATTGTACATGATTCACTTTATGTTTGTAACTTATTTTTATAGTATTTATTGTTGATATGACTTTCTATTGTTTAAAAAAAAAGTTTGTTTATAAAACTTTGTTTTTAAAAGTTGTTTTGAATAAATTTGTAATAAATTTTTTGTAGTAAGAAAAAGGTAAAAAAAAAAATTCATTTACAAATCTTTGAGTCAGTATCATTATTATTTATGTTATTTTTTTATTATTTTTACAATTTTGGTTATTTGTTAAAAATTTAAACTTACTGTACTGTCAATTATTTTATATGTTTATGGTTTCTAATTTTCTTTTATGTTAAATTATTTTATGATTTTCCTGTCGGTTAAATTTGTTAAACAACAACAAAAGTTTTTTTATATCAAGTCTTTAACATAGTTTTAGATGTCTACAACTAGCAAAATAGCATTAAGTCTTGCAATTGCTGGATCGGCTGGTATCATTTATTTTGTACACTGGTCTCAACAAAATGATAGAAAGCGTTTACGTCAAGGTGTGATTCTTGATATAGAGAGACAAGAGAGAAAAAGATTGAATTTAGAAGATCTTAAAGCACAACAGCAGTTAACTGAATCATTGATTAAAAGCAATAGTTGTAAGTGATCTTTTTCTATGCTAAACATATAGGACCCACTTTATTAAAGTTATATACAGTTTTTTCTCTAACATGAACCTGGATGGAATATGGTAACATAGATATTTCTAAATTTATACAAAAGATCTATTTACTTAGTAACTATTGTATGAAAAAATACAAAAAAATCTCTCTCTTTCTTTATACACACATACACAATAAATCAGTTTTTTCATTTTAGTATACATCTTTGTTTGTGATAAAGTTATAACTTGATTACAGAGTTAGAAAAGAATGCAAAAATATTTTTATTACTTAGAACTTTTTAATTTCAAGTTTTCTTGGTTTTTCTTGGTTTGCAAACTTCAAATTTTCTTAATTTTGCTTGTTTTGCAAAAAAAATTTCATTAATTCAGTAAAGTTTTATTAATCATTAAAAATAACTTTAGGAAGTTGTTAAATGATTTAATTTTTCAAGTTTTGATCTTTGATTTTGAGGATTCTTTGGGATCCATGAAAAAGTTGAGAGTTTTTTAAAGTTGAATAATTTATTTTGTCAGCGTCATGAGTTCAACTACTTTACCATTGGCTATTACCACTGGCGTTGCTGCTCTTATGGGAAGTATTGCTGCTTGGAAAATCAAATCTTTATATGCATCACTTGAGAATAGCAAAGAAAAGGAGTTGACAGAAATTGTGCATGATTTAAACATTGAAAATATTGCTGGATTGCTAAAATCAAGTGACTTTAAAATTCGACAATCAGCTGAGCAACTCCTTTTAGATCGAGCTGCTCGGAAATGGACTCTTTCATATATCCTTAAACAATGCATAGTAGATGACATCAAAAAAGTAGTTAAAGCTGTTACAGCTATTCATCTCCTTGTCAAATCATCAGAATATGCAAAAGCAAAACTTATTAAGTTACAAGCCACAGAGATTTTAACAAAAACTATTGAAAATATCTCCAAAAACTTTGATTATACTTATCTAGTGCAGGAGTGTAAAGAAAAATATTTAGTTGAAAAAGTGTTAAATCATTGCGTCGCATCACTTTTTTATTTATTGCTACACACTCCATCTGCTTTAGCTGAATTCAGCAAAGAAAAAACATTCATCAAGGAGATCTTGGTTAATATCTTGGGTGATCATAGCTTCTATATTTCAACAGAAGTTAGAAGATGGTCTACTTATATTTTGCATCAACTAGTACAGCAAGAAGTACCTATTAAAAGCTCCTTGCGACAATGGGGGATCATTAGGAAAGCCACAAGATGCATTATTGTTACTGCTGGTGATATTCTGCAGATACAACTTTGTTTACAAATACTTGTCCAGTATTTGAATGACAGTGCTGAGGAAATGGTTCAAATTTGCAAAGAGATGGCAACATTGGGTATATTATCACACTTAGTTGGTTTGCTCCGCAGCGATGATGACGAAAATGTTGTCCAATTATCTGCCATTTTAATTCATAATTTTTGCTGTTTTGATGTAGATATACTTTATCTAGCGCAGATCCCAGGTTTTGTCAAAATATTATATTCTGTATTAAGTTCTACTGATTATGGAACGCAACATACAATACTTCGCATCTGTAATTACCTTTCAGTAGCAAGCTCAAAATTTCGCAAATCTTTACTTGACTACAAACCTTTGATAAAAAAGTTATCAGTTTTTATGTCTTCCAACAACATTGAAGTGATGCGTGGTAGTCTTATGCTCATTCATGATCTGCTTATGCCAGGTATTAAGGTTGCTAAAGTAATTTATTATGACTTTATTAGTTATATTTTTAAAGGTTTTCTGTGATTTTATTGTAGATAAAAGTTCTATTCAAAAGTTAGTTAAATTAAATCCTGAGATCATCAAATCATTGGTAAAGTTGTCGTTTACTTGTAAAAATGACACAGTTCAACTTATTGCAGAAACACTTGGTTATCTATGCTCTTGTGGTGAGTTTTTAAAAATAGTGAAAGTAAAAAATGTTTTCTCTGACAACACCCCAGGGTATGTTCTTAGAATCACAAGTTATCTAAAATCATTAAACTTGTTTTTCTTTTTAAGAGCCACTTCATTCTTTAATTCTTGAATATGGTGTAGTGAATTCAATTCTCCATTTTGCTAAAAGCAATGATGTTGGTGTGCAATTTTGGGCTTCAGCATTGCTCTTGAATATTTCTATGATATCTGACCAGATGAAAGAAACAATAATTCAAAATGGTGGAATTAGTATTTTACTTGAAATGGCAGTAAGTGTGGATGAAGTTGACCTACCAGATATAGCTACAAATGCCACAAAAACTCTTGTCATCCTAGGATACTTAGGTATACTAAGCTCTAGTTGAGAAAGATCTTTGAAAGGATTATCAAATCTTATTTTTAGGATACTTATGTAATATGATAATTGAAGATATCTAATAATCTTAATTTTTTACAGTTTTATTGTATTAAATAATTTTTTTATTTACAGAATCAACTATAGATGTGAAGCTTACCTGTGGTCTTGAATCCAGCATTATTATTGATGGAAAAGAACATTGCCCAGGTAAACAAGGCATAAACCTGGTTTCGTTGGATTTCATCAATTATAAGTATTCAAAAGGTCAAGTAATTCAACCATCTGAGCTGGAAGTTTATCTTACTGAAAATATGGACACCATAAAAAAGTCAGACTCCTTGTTTATGGTTACACAAGGCGATTGCACTGTCTTAGATTCAGGTAGTAAAAGATATCTGATTTAAATGTTCACTTTAACATTACAGTTCTTATTGCACAATGTGAAGATTTTCTAAAGTTATAAATTGTTTTCATTTGTAGTAGATCAACCTTCAATTGTTTATAAGAAATTCATGAGAAATGAAGATTTCAGTTTTCTCTGCTCACCTGCATGGTGTCTCATTCTCACATCACAACACTGTGAAGTTATTCATGGTGTTGAAAATCTTATAAAGCAGATGTCTCTACCTGTGAGTGAATTGATCAGTGCAATGTTGCAAGAGAACTTTACTATACCTCTCATTGATGTATTGCTTGCTGTTCCACCTAAAACCACTCTTTGCAAAACAGAGGAGTTAAAGCAGCTAGAGATTTTAGCCAGACATTTTTTCCAGAGAAAAGGTAATAATTTTTTTACATACTCATATTTCTATCAACTTTGGTTGTATTATCAACTTTGATTGTATTATCAACTTTGGTTGTATTATCAACTTTGATTGTATTATCAACTTTGGTTGTATTAATTGTAGATCTTATTTAGAATTAAAATTGTGGATTAGAACTTGCTGTTTATCTTTTAGTCATTGTAACATCAACAAGTTTTCTCGGATATTTAAATGAATTGATATGGAATGTTGCAGATTGGAAAGACAATGAATCACATAACCAGACACTGGTAGCTCATTGTAGTGCAGCATTGAAAATTCTACATTTATGTAGCATTGACAAAGAATCTGTCAACAGTCTATTTTCTTGTGGTCTAGTTGATCCTCTTGTTGAATTAATTATGTCATTGATACCAAGATTAATAAATAAGATTCAAAATACAAAACCAATTGAAGAAAAACCTGCTTTATTAAGTCAATTTGATGAAAGCGTAAAAGGCAGTATCAATGAGCAAAAAAATAACACTAACTTAGAAGTTGAGGAGGCAGAAAATCAAAGCTATATTTCTTCTGAAGAAGATACTTTTTCATTGCTGGAAGAAGTTACTTATTCAAATGATGACATTTTCTTACTTGGTAATGAAATAGATTTTAAAAAGCATTCAGTGACATTCTGCTGCGAAAATCAACAAAAAAGTTTATCTCGTTTGCGGGCTGATTCATATATCCTACGCAACCGAACCCTTTCAGTAGATCATTTACATCGTTCTGCTGCTTCAACAGAGCCATCAGTTGTTTTTGATGAAACAGATGAGAATGAACAAACAGTACTCACTAGTCATGGGCGAACATTTTCCATTTCTGCAAGTCATCAACAGATGAGACGTATATCTAGAACACTTAGTGCATCTCTGCAACAAACAAAGTCTGCTGATTTTTTCTCTCAAACTAATGAACCTAATGAAGTTACGAAAGAGCTCACCAAGCAAACTCTCATGATTGTGTACCACATGATAAAAAATTGCAGTGAAGAGATTAGCAAGCGAATTTGCTCTACACATATTTTGTCTCTACTCTACTGTATAGTTGGTTGTTTTAATGGAAACTTTCAAAAGTGTTTTGGGTTGACATTATCATCTTCAATTTTGCATTTGAGTAAAGTACTGGGAAGTGTTTCTGAACTATTAAGTAGAGATTTTTTTATTTAACTTTTATTTCTACTCTTTTTGCATAGTAATTAATTGAGTAAAAGAGTTTTTCATATTTTGTAGATGATTCAAGTGTGTCAATGGAACACTCAGGCTCCCATCACACCAGCATTATCAGTTCTGATGGTCTTCAAATAACCAATGAAAATTGGTTTTTTGAAACAGTTTGCGCAAATCAATATGTCAGTAGGTCATTATACTCAGAGGTTGCTCCACTTGGTTGGTATTATGAAGTAACTGTATTAACTGATGGAATAATGCAAATAGGTCTGGTTTAACTTACTAGAACAAAATGCAACATATTTCTAAAAATATCTGTAGATAAAGGTGTGTAAAGTTTTTCTTTTTAATAGGATGGGCAACTGATAAAAGTATATTCAGTCCTGAGAAAGGCATAGGTGTTGGTGATAATACAGAGTCATGTGGTTTTGATGGTGCACGATGCAAAATTTGGGATGGACCTTCAATAGATTTACTTGTGCCTAATGATTATGGAATGTGAGTTCTTTGTTGTTGAAAATTTTGTTCTTTTTTTTTATTTGTTTTTATAAAATGTTTTAGTCAGTCTTTAAATTGATTCTCTTGACACAGGGAAGTGTATTGGGAAAATATTATAGAAAGCTGTGAAATTACAATTACTGAAGGAGCTGATGCTACAGCTGTAACTTTTTTTTGTCTTGATTTGCAAACATTAAGCGTTGGTATTAAAATGGTCATTGAAAAATATTACAGAAGATATTGTACAATTCTAAGTGAAGTTTGTGACATTTTAACTGTCAAGGTTAAAATATCATGAACTTTACTTGGAACTGATTCTTATGTCTTGAATGATTTAATGAATTCAATTCTTGGATTGATTTTTTTAACTTTTATTTGATTGTTTTTCTCTAAAGAAAACATCTATTTTTTGTGCTTTTTTTTTTTGCAGAAACTTACTCTTTATGATTTTTTCATAGCCTCTAAAATACAATTACTAACTTTTTCATAGCCTCTTTTTCATACAATTACTAACTTTTACTATAATTTGATATTATTTCTATTGCAAGTTATTTTAGGGAAAATAAAGAAAGAGGAGCTTCAACATTTTTTTCAAATTTAGAATTAATCAAACCTAATATTTTAAATTCAGTCCAACTGAACAACTTGACAAGAGTTTTGAATCTTTCAAAAGGCAGCCAAATTTACTTGGTTCAAGACTTTGTTAATATATTTATTGATATATTGAGAAAATGCTAATATATTGAGAATTGTAGGGGTATTCTATAAACCATATGAGTTTTTATATTGCAATTGTATCATAAGTTGTAGCAGATGTGTCATTCAAGTTGTTCTGTTTCATAGTTTCACTAAAACTTAAAAAATAACCTCTCTGTTAATCAGAGTCTGTTTATATAATCTAATCTGAAAGATATGTTCAGAAGTATTTTTAAAAAGGTTATTTTACAGTGAGTGGCAACCAGGGGATGTGGTTAGTGTATTGTTATCATGGGATGGCACTGTTTCATTCTGGATGAATGGCAAAGATATGGGACCTGCATTGAAAAAGCTTGATGCAAACTGCAAATGGTTTCCAGCTATCTCTTTGTCAGCCGGCCAATATTGCACCTTTGCTTTTGCTGAGGAAGATTTTAGGTTCAATCTTTATTTGTTAAACTTTTTTATAATTTTTTGTAAAAAATACTTTTTTAATTTTAACAATAAATCTGAACTGTTTTATCACAATGAAAAACATTTTATTTGAGTGAAATACAGTAAAAT
Source organism: Hydra viridissima (assembly GCF_058129835.1). Classification (NCBI taxonomy): domain Eukaryota; kingdom Metazoa; phylum Cnidaria; class Hydrozoa; order Anthoathecata; family Hydridae; genus Hydra; species Hydra viridissima. Next base: position 3,128,127 of record NW_028324302.1, read on the forward strand.
ACAATTTTTCTGTTTCAGATATTCAAAACCATCTGGCTTTCATTCTGTAGCTGAATTAAAATGCCAAACTAAAAACTATTATAAGCATCCTAAAGTTAATTTGTTATCTACTTATCAACCGTTGCCAGGCATTCATTTTGAAGGTAATTTTTTGTTTGACTTATTTTTGATACAGTTTTTGAATTCATACTATTTGGCAGTAAGCTTTTTGTAGTGTTCCTGTAACAATCATGATAATTCTCCTTGTGTTGGGTTTTTTATTCATAGAAATAAACTCACTTTTGACCAATATGTAGTACAATTGAGCTCGCTATGTAATACTTGAAATCATGTTTAAATAATTTACAGGTACAAGTCAATTGGTTTATTACTTTGAAGTGGAACTTTCAAGTTATATACTATTAAAGGACATCACTATTGGCTATTTAAATCCTGCTAATCAGCCACTTATTTCTTATACAAAGACTTTATCATATTATGGTGGAAACATATTTGGTTGTGGTATTCTTGTACCGAGCATGGAATTAATTGTCACTTGTAATGGAGAAATTGTTTTTAGGGATCCAATTAATTTTGGTTTCTCAGATGAATCTTTTCTAAAACTTTTACCTTTTGTTTCAACAACAAAAGTAAAGTTGAATGTTGGGGACCGTTTGTTTACTTACAAAGAAGCAAACAAATCAATATATAAACAGGGCTTTGCTAATAGTGTTTATGATGTAATGACAGAACTAGAAAGGGTTTAAGATATTTCTTAACATAGTTTGCATTGCATTTTGTTTTATATTTCTTTTATGAAGTGTTTAAGGGATTTTAATTTTATATATCAGAATTATTTTTTCTGGGAAAAAGATTTTTTTTTTTAAATCCTGACTGATGTTTGAAGTGCTTTGATTATTTTTAACTAGCTGATGTTATCAAAAGGAATGTTTTTAAAACAAATTCATCTTTGCTTCTAAGACTTCAGATTGTATATTTACTTATTGTTAGTTTTATTTAAATGATTTTCTTAAACTTTCTTTTTGTGCTTTTAATGCTCTCTTTGGATATCCAACCACTGTTGATAGCAATGTTTTTATTCTCTTCATTATATTAACATAATAGATAAATATTGTGTTAATATAATGTTTTGTTAAAATACAAGAGCAACACAAAAGATATTGTTGATTATTGTTGATTGCTTACACAGAATATCAGGGAATAAAAAGTTTGGTAACTTGCATCAACTGGATTTACAAAAACTAGGTTGGCATATTTATCAATAATATTTTGGCATATAAACAATTTTCCTATCTCATTTTAAACCATTTTTTGTCATTGAGTATTCTGCAAAATATTATTAAGCAAATAATAATTATAAACAGTTCGTAAAATTGTATTTATAAATTGTGATTAAAGTATTTTGCAGAATTTAAACTTTGAAAACAAATTAAATGACATGTTTAAAATATTGTTGGAGCTACATTTGCAACAACCATATTAGCAACAGGTTGATCACTCTTGAATGCTTCTTCAATAGAGACACTGTATATAACTCACAATTTGATTATTTCTTAAAGTTTTATTGTATATTCTTAAAAATTTTTTTTAAAAAATATGCACATGTAAATTAATATTCTGTTGAATTATTTTTTTTTAGTCAGAAAAATGAAGTAAAAAAAATAAAATGAGTCACACGCCAAAAAAGTTGAAAGAAAAAATTGTTTTATATTATGATCTAATATTTCAGGTTTGTAAAAATATTTGTATAAATATTTATGACCAACCATTAATATAATGGGTATTTTCTTTATGTGGTGTTAATTATAATAAAATTTAGCAAATGTAAATGAAATTTTCTTCTCAATACTTTGTTGGGCATGGTTTTTTTCTGTGAGGGAAAAATCTAAACTATTTATATTTTTTACATTTATATTTATATTTTAGACTGGAGACAGCAGTGATGAGTGCAGAACAATATGGGAAGAATTTTTTTTATTGAAGGTAAAAATAAGACATTGATAAACATAAGAATGACAAAGAAAAAATAAATATTAAAAATTATGTGAAATATTTCTTGGCAAAATCCTTGTGAAGTTTCTGATGCTTAACTAGTTTTATGCAATTAGGTTAATGTAATATATTTTGAAGAGAGATTGGATAATCTCAAACCTGAGCAATTAGTGGAATGCAAGGTATAAGAATTAAGTTACTGATTTTTTTAAAAAGGATTTCTGATAATCAATTGTTTTTTCTCTTCATCATCAATGTGTTTATTTTTAAAAAAAAAACCATTGAGTTGTTTTTATATTTTAAAAGGGAAAAATCAATGAGTTGTTTTCAAAATGTGTGGACACATTGAAGGAAGATAACCAGATTAAAGTTGTCAATTCACTTCTGGTATAAAATTGTTTGCAACTTTTCTTGTGTAAATGAGTAAAGCTAAAATAATTCTAGTTCAACTTAATCATGAAAACTGTTAACATTTAATATGCCAATTTCTAATTGGATAGTTTTGTTTTAATAAAAATCTGGTCACAAAAATTTTATTACCAGCTGAACTTTTCTTTAGACGTTATGTACATTAATGAAGTGTGTGTTCAAAAAAAAATTTACTGACTTTGGTTATGATGTGATAAATATTTTGATTGGTTTTGATCAAGCAGAGCAAATCACTCAGGTAACACTGTAGACAATATGTAATAAATATGATATGTAATCCATCAAATGCTTCATGTAAGTGTTTGGTTTTAAAGTTTTATTTTAATTATTATACCAAACATGTAAACTTTTTGGTATGCTACAAAAAATTAAATCACATATGTTTTATTAGTGGTGGTGTTCTTTCAATCGTTCAGTGTTTCTTTTTGTGTTCTATCAGCAAGCTTGTTCTTTCAGTACAAGTTATTCTATCAATACAATACATTACAATACATTACATTACATTACATTACAATACATTACAATACAATACAATACAATACAATACAATACAATACAATATAATACAATAGTAAAATATGAATTAGTTTTCAAGTGAAACCCTTCTGTTAAAAAAAATTAGTTTCAATCCTTTAACAGTAACTGTGCAATGTTATTTTACTTAGAACATTGAGCTTTAGTAAGGTCATAGTTTGTAAACAAATCAAAAAAAAGTGTATTCTAAAAAATTACACATTTGAAAATGTAACATCTTGATGCTTAATGTCCTTTTCTTTCCTTAATGTTCTTTTCTTTCTTTTTTTTTTCCTTTTTTGGAAGGTCTTAGTTGTTAAGAAGAAAATAGTGGAAATAACTCTGATGCAGATGATAAGTTTTGTGGGTCATTTGTAATATGAAGTAAAACTCTAAATGGAAAAAACCTTCTGTGGAGTTGATGTCATCCTCAGCTATAGTGAAATTGTTAAGTATAGAAAAGCTAAATATACAGCAGCAGTTAGCCATAGAGCTGGAATGACTTGTGCTTTACTATGCCAAAGTTCTTGAACTGCTATCACTAAAGGAATTTCACGGTTAACAGAAGATTATGCATCTCTATAGACTATTTCTTTTAAATTGAAAAATTCCAGACACTCAAAAACCAGTAGTAATATTTGATGGTGTATTAGAAAAAGGCTTTTACATTTTATTGCAGGTGTTGATGGTTGTTGTTTTACCAGTATTAGGAAGCATCCATGAGTCCCTTCTATTATATACATACTTTTTAAGATCCAAAATTACTAAGTTCATAAAATGGTTGTAAAGAGTAGCAAAGTAGAGCTGAATGATCTAATGAGCTGAACAAATGCATCCAACTGAACAACAGTGCATCCAACTGGCATTATTAGCTGTTGAATGTGATGCATCACAAACCCTCTTGGTGATAGAAAAAATATGCTTCCTTCTTTGATGGTAGTTAGGTTGAAATGAAAGCGTATGACGTTTGACCTTTCAGTCATAACTTGGTTTCTCTTCTTGTGGTTGGCTTTGAAATAAGCTCTAACCGTCTCCTACCAAATAAAATTGTTACTTTTAAACCATACTATTGACTTTATTGAAAATTAACTTTCTCCAGGCTTCAATAAATTAATCTCTAATAATATGTCTGTCAACTACTGATGAAGATTCAAGAATTTCAGTTTTATGCCAAATTTATGCTTGACTTTTGTAAATCATCATTTCAGGAAGTTAAATAATGGTACAAAATGTTGAGACACCTCAGTATTCCCTATTATCATATGTGAGTGTAATATATATATAAATATACATACATACATACATACATACATACATACATACATACATACATACATACATACATACATACATACATACATACATACATACATACATACATACATACATACATACATACATACATACATACATACATATGTATATGTTGACCACATTAATATTGAAGATTACTTTGCTTTAGAAACTTTTTGAAACCTCCAGTATTTTTCTACTTGGAGATTACTCTGGTAAGTTTAATTATCAAAATATTATAGTTTTAGAAAAACTTTTTGTTTAGTGGTGATAGTGGAAATGTTGACAATGCACAAAATAGGGTTTAGAAACAATTTAAAACTCTGTTTTCATTATTTACAATACTTTTCCTCGTAGTAAGTTTGAAGAATCTAGTGTTGAAAATGTTGCTAATTATTGTAACGGTAGGCTTTCATACTCTTTATTGGCTTATTTTAGTGTTTAAGCTGATGTTTGATATTCTATATAAGTATTTCTAAGTAACAAAATATACATATATAGTTAACATTTTATATGTTAATCATTTAGGCTGTCGATAATGTAAGCTCAAACACAATATTGGAGTATCTGATGATGTGCAATTTGTTTGATACATTAGCTCAGGTTTTTTAACTTTTCCATACATTTACAAAAGAGAGAAGTGGGAGGAGGCAGGAAAGATTTTCCTGAGAGGACAGCTTGTCTTATATTTAATATTGTGTCTTTTTTTGTTTTATGTTTAATATTATGTCTTTTTTGCATAGATACTGTCCAATCCTGTGCTCCGTGAAAGTCATGGTTATGAATCTGTTATCATACTTTGTATTTTGCTTAATTATCGAAAAAATGAGGTAAAATAATTTTTTTTGTTCCTTTTTATACATTATATTTTATGATGGTCAAAAGTGGTCATACATCTCTTTTAAATATCATATCTTAGAAGGTTAGTTGACAGGCATAAAAATGTGAAGTAATTTTTTTCTTTCCTTGCTTTTGTAGTCAGTGAATCCTTACCTAATGAAGCTTTCACTATTAGATGATGAACTTGCACTAAATGTGAGTATAAATTTGCACAAATAAAATTGTAAATAAATGTATAGAAAGTTTGTATTTAAATTTGTGTTTTAAAAATGTTTTGATTTTTTTTATTTTTGTTTTTGTAGGGTCTTGGTTTAGTAATCTCAAACATACTTTCCACAAGTAACAGGTTCTGGTTTTAACATGTGATCACTAAAATTGTCTTGAAAAGGACACACTTTCCTAATTTTTTTTTTTACCTCAGTCTTAAAGGCTTGCACAAAGTTATAGTAATCATAAAGAAATTATTTCTTCGTTAATTTTTTTAATTTTTTTTTTTTTTTTTCTAATAAAAGAAAATAAAACTAAGCATAAAAGATAATCAAATTTTTGTGCTTATTTTGTAATATTATGCCATTGTAATATCATGTCATGTAATATATTTTTTTTTTTTTCTAATATTTTAAAAATTATTTTTCATAAAAAATAATTTGAATTATGAAATTTAAAATAGCAAAAATTGCTTTAAATATTGTTTTTTATACTGGGTTTTTTTTTTTTTTCTAAAAATAGAAATTATTATCTTCTAAAGTCTAAAGAGCTGGTAGTTACCAGCAGTTTATTGAGTTCTTTGACAACCTTTGTAAGTATTTTTTGTTAAGATATATTCTTAAAATGGTTTACAATCTTTTTATGAAATTGTTTGTAATATTGTTAAGAAAACTTAACAAAGTGATAGAATTCTTCAAATAAAGTTCTGTAATTTATATTATTTTTTTTTAAATTAATTTTTAAAAAAATATTACTTCAGGTGGGTAGTATGTTTGTTTCAAATGAAGATGAACTTCCTTGCGTAAGGTAACATTTGTTTCAGCTTGATTAACAATTTTTTTTTTTTTTTTTTTTAGCAAACACTGATATTGTTAATGATATTACTTTTAATAGTATTTTTATTGTTGCTTTTTTGCTACTGCTATTACCTGTAGTTTTTAAATACGTTTATTGTTGTAGCACTTACTATATATATATATATATATATATATATATATATATATATATATATATATATATATATCGGTGTATAAATTGAAACTTTAAACCATCAGAAAGGGTCAAAAAAATGAACAATCTGCACTTTTAAATCAACTCAACTTACACATCCCATTGGCTTAAAAAACCAACTTTCTTTTTTAATTTTTTGTAACACATGATTAAAATTTTTAAAATTTAAACTAAAAAATAAAAACTTTTACATGATTAATTTACTTTTACTTAGTAATATTTAATTATTTCTCTGGTAAAATACATAAGTTCAATTACAATTTATTTGCCATATTCAAAAGAGCTTTGAAATCAGTTATAATACATTAAACTACCCTTTCCAGTTAAAAATAGGAGATCGATTTATACACCAGGTCAATATACTGTTACATGTTAGTATATACAGCATATGAAGCTTTTAACTAATTGTTTTTGATGAATTTGTTTTGATTGTTTTAGTTCAGAAAATGATGTTGTTTTGTTGGCTTTATATGAAGCTGTCCTTACCAATAGGAGTTTCTTTACTGTTCTCAGCCATGTAATGGTGAGTAATACAAAATTATTCAAGTTGAGATTATTTTTGTTAAATCCTTAAACCAATTTCATCTCCAATTAGCTACTCTATCTTTACAATCACCAATAAAGTATCATAGTGCCTAGCAGAATTCTGCTGCCTTAAAACTTGAATCAAAAGTTTTAGTCCAACATAATGCTAAAATAATAATGCAGGAAAACATTTGTATGGATAATGTGATTTTTTATCTATCACATTCCCATACAAATAATCTTAACTACTTTATTTTTACAGACTCATGAAAAAGACAGGAAGTTTAAAGATGAGAGCCTTTTGATTGAAAGATCAGTTCCAGGTTTTTCACCTACTTTATTCTGCTACATTTATTTTTAAAAAAATTAATTTTTTTTTATGGTTTATAAACACTTTTTATCAAAATTTGTTCAGTTCCTGAGGATAAACTATCTGATGATCAATCACGTTCCATTGATGAAGAGCAGTCAAGGAACTTGATGGCCACTCTTTTGCGGTATTCCTCTATTGCTATACAGGACACAAAAAGTATTATTTTATTTGCATTTAAAAATTAAGATTTATGTTAAGGTTTTTTTTTTTCAATTGTCCTTACAGCAACTGACTTTTTTTTTCTTTTTTGGGTACAAGCTTTTTTCCAAATCAATATCATTACCAAAGTTAAAATTTATTTAGTTTGATTTTTTTACAGCGGAACATGGCAGCAATACAGCAAGATTGTGTCTAAGTATACTTTGTTGTATTACTGAGGTAGATTTTCAACTTTAACAAATTTGTTTGCTTAAAATTGTTGTGTGGTGTATTATTATTCAAAAAGTTATTATTTTATAGTTTTTTAATTTTACATACTTGTTATATACTTGTTTACAAACAAAAATTTCTTTTAAATAAGGACCAATATGCTAATTCATTTCTACATGATGCAAATATGACTTTCTCTGTGCCTATTTATAAATTAGTAAGTCGATTAATATCTTTTTAATTATAATGATTGATGGTGATCATGACAAATATGATCACGATGATGATTAGTGATGATCATAATGATAGTCATGATTATGATAAATCATCATTGTGAAGTTGATCAATCATCATCATCATCATCATCAATCATCAAGATAACTTTGATCGTGACCACGATCAAGATAAAAACAATGACAATCATGATAATTTTATGCTTAATTATTTTCTAGAACCTTTATCATAGAAAAGTGGGTCTAGAAGTGCCTTTACAAAGACCTTTAGCTTGTGTTTTGCTTGGTAAGTTGTTTTTTCAGGTTTGTAATTGCTTTTGAGCGGTAGAATAGCGGTAAAAATATTTTTGTTTTAAAAAAATTCTATTTTTAGATCTAATGGTGGAATTTACTGTTACACATATGATGAAGCGCTTTCCTATCTTTTTGTACCAGTAAGCAATCCTATTGCAAGTTTGTTTTTTGTTTTTTTTTCTTGTAATAGCTTTTTTTTTTATTACCAAATCTTGTTTGTGGAGTATATTTTGATGTTTGATTTGGAAAATATTTCCATAGTATTTTAATGTTAAAGTTTAAAAAAAAATTTAAAACTTTAGTTTTATGCTAAAAGCTTTTAAAGTATAACCCAATTTTATGTAAAAAAATTCTTTAATCAATTTGAAATGTGAAAAAGCAAGAGTTAATGTTTTAGGAAGTGTGTGGGCATTATTCATCGTTGTCTGTGTTACCAAAAGAAATGTCGCATACGTCTGCAGTATTCCTGGAAAAATGTTTGGACATCTCTTATACATCTATTGAAATTTATCGTTTCCTCTGAATCGTTTCTTATTCCAAAATATGATATTTTTGATCTCTGTATACAAGTAAACTGCAATAATTTTGTTGGATCTACTGATTGTATTAGACCATTTCTGATTTAGCTTTTATTCTTAGATTAAGTACTAAAAATGAGATGTTTTCAAGAAATCATTTTAAACTAAGAATGTATTTTTTCTTCAATTTTTCTTTTTGTAAAAAGGTTTCTCAATTTTTTTTTTTTTAACGTTAAGGTTATAAACATCTTCAACTTATTTATAACATACGGCGATACTTTCCTTCCGACGCCGACAGCGTATGACGACCTTTACTATGAAATCATACGAGTTCACCAAATATTTGATAATCTATATACTATGGGTATGCATTTATTTCCAAAAAAAACTATTGTTCAATTGTTAGATAAGTTTCCATTTGAAACAATTTAACATACGGGCGACCATTTTCCTTTTTTTACATTGGATTTGGTTCCTACCTGAATGTTAAAGTTGCTAAAAATATTTCATTGAATGTTTTTTTGTTTTATGATCAAAATTAGAGCAATTCGATTTGTTAAGATATTTTGTTGCTGTTGTTAATTAGGTAATTGTATTAATTGAAAAGGGTTGGTGTTTTGTTTGCTTAACTATTTATTACTTAAGAACTCTATTATACTTTTTAGCCTTACGTTACGTTTCAAATGAAAGTGAACTCAAAGCACCTGCCAGCAAACTGACGAGTTGCTTGGTTAACGTAAGGTAACATCTTAAATTGCTAAAAATAAAGGTGGAATGCAAGAACCGAAGTTAGGTCAAGTTCGACTTTGTAAAGTCAGACTTGAAAAATTGGCTTGAGTGAATGCTTAAGCAAGACTTGAAAATTTCAAGTTCGTGCTTGAGTAAGTCGAACTTGAAAAATAATCAAGGCGTTGAATTTAGGGCTTTTAACGGAAAATGCACTTAGCAATCAATAACTGCAATTGATTTTTTTTTTACGGGAAAAACCTTTTGCTGAAACAAATTTACATAACAATATTTGTTTAATATACGATTAAGTAAAAAGTCAATAGCATAGTAAGAAAAAAATAGTCTTGCTATGATAAATAAAAAGTCAATAGCATAGTAAGAAAAAAATAGTCTTGCTATGTACTTTTCATTATGAAAATAAATTCATTTTGGCACTTTCAGTTTCAAATCCTAAGTTGTAGGTAACCAACAGTTGCTCATATATATTACTTTAGTGATCAAGATGAGATCTCTTGATTTCTCCATTTTAACAGATTCCATTCGAATTAAAATAGATAGAAACGTTCTAGAAAATAAAGAATCCTATTTTGACACCTTTTGTGGATGATGTTATACTACAATCTATTTCTATTTATCCTTTTTCTGATATTTTAATGAAAAAAAGGTTTTAATGAAATATTTTAATGAAAAAAAGGTTGTTTTTTTTACAAATACTGAGAAAGCTACGTTAAACAAAATTGGTTTTCTCAATGCTACTATATATATAATATATATATATGGGGACAGGTCTTCTGAAATTATTGAGCCACTTATAGAAACAGAAAAGAAAACTTTCACGAAACCATTGATAGCATCTTGTTCATTAACATGAAAAAGAACAAATTTTAATGTTAAACAGAAAATATCTTTAAGTAACAAAAATGCAAAAAAGCAATACAATCAAATTCATGATCTTGATGAAGAACTAATGCAAAAACTAATAGAAATAGCTAATATAAAAATAAACTTACTCCAGCAAAAGCAATAATACAAACAAAATGAACATGAAATTAAAATGGAAATTTATCTAAAAAAATTGTCACAGTTATATGTTTAAAAAAAAAAACAGAAACACAACAGAATTATTCTATTTGAGGATGATTATTTTCAAACAATATCAAATCTAGTTTTTTGTCTTTTTTTTTCGGAATGTTTTAATTTATTATTTTATTTTTTAGTAAAAAATTTTTGATATATAATTCTAATTTGAAATGTAAAATGATTTGAAATGCCACTATTTGTGCTGCTCTCACAAAAGAAGGAAGTTCCTTTCTTTGACTGCATTCTAAGATGATAAGTAGACTCTTTGGGACAACCAACAACTGTTGCACCTGGCTGGACCAAGATTAACTATCCCAAAAGAGGGCTAAATTGGACCCTCACCTGCACATTCTTTTCTTGTGTGTTTAGAAAGACAGACTTGGAGTTTTTTAACATTATGTAACAGGAAGCAGACCTACAATGTAATGAAAAATTGAAATAATATGCAGTATACACATTTGAAAACGTTGTTTTTGTTATAAGACTATCTATAATCAGACACAAAAGAGATTTTTTTAAAAAAATTGGTCCACAATTTGATTTGTTTCTCCAAAAATATCTCTTATGAATGCTTCAGCGTCATCCTCTTTATTGCTATTTTGTATTTCATTGCCTTCCCAATGATCATTTCGTAGAAGGGCAATGTTGTGAAGCACAAAACAGGATATTATTATGGCTATGGGATTTTGTACTTTTGTTCATAAGGGAATGTTAAAACAAGGAAATCGTTTTTTTAATATACCAAAACAACATTCAACTGACATGTGCATACTTTTCAAGCTGTAATTGTATTGGATTTCACTTTCATTTTTTGGGTTAGGATAAGGTATTATTAAATATTGTTTACAAGGATAGCCAGAATCACTAAAACTTGTTTAGTAGATGAGTTAGCAAGAACTCATGAATCCTGAACACTTCCAGGCCATTTAACACAAGCAGATAACATTTCTTTTGAAGCACCTGCAATGACCTAGCAATTCAAAGAGAAAAAATCACTATCTGTCTTGATATATTTCTGTGTTTTCTCCACCAGGATTTATTATAAGAATATGTGTTCCATCAATTGTTCCTATACATCCCGGGAATCTTTGAATTTGTAAAAACTAAACAATGGTTGATAAATATAAATATTTTCTTTATCAAAGAAAATTTTAAAGTTTGTAGGAAATAGCAAAATGCGCATTTCTATGAAAACTTAGAATCACCTTTGCTGAATTATCAAAGAATCAGCTTCTGTTGGAAACTTAATGTACTGATATCTTTTGTTGGCGATTTGAATTGAAATGTTTTTAACTACTCGACCAACAGTTTAACTTTCTGATTAACTTTCAACTCCAAATTCCTCCTATTAACCCTCTAAAAGAGTATACTTAATTAGATCAGATCAAACAAATTTAAACATAAAGTTCTTTATTTATTGTTACTTGAGTATATGATTATTTTATTTGTTGTTATAATACGATGTTATTTAAAAACATAATATAAAATCTACAATAAAGAGGTCCATTGTCTGATACCATTTCTTGAATATCTACACACTTGGAATGAACCAGTAGCATAAAACCGAAATGCAATAGCCAGTTGTTGTACAGATGAAAGGGGCACCCTTGATTGTTTACATTCTTGTTAATAATGTCATTAACTAATATTAAAAAGGTTTCTTTTGAAAATCTGTATCGCCTTTTACATTCTATATTGTATTAGGCTTTAAAAGGATTGGCTCTGTCTATAATAAATCTTGGTATGTGATTTGGTATATTTTTTCTTCTAAAATGCAGCTCATACCGATTCATTTTTGAACATTTTAAAACAAGTTTTATTTCATATTATTATAACTACTTCTTCTCATAAACTCTCTTTAACTCCTTTTACACGTATCATTTCTTTGTATAACTGGAACTGTTTATTACTAAATAGAATTCATTTTTATACTATATCACATAAATGTCCCTTAATTAACGGCCTTGTGGAATTGCCATATTAGAATAAAATTAGGCAACAAAGTTGTTTGTTATTTTAGAAGTGTAAGATTATTACTTGTTAGGATTTTATAATTTGCTATTTTTTATATATGCTACGATGTTCGACATTTCAAAATGCTAATATGCATTTCTAATGGCATAATTATATATAAGATGTTGGATCATTAGATACGACTTAAAGCATGTTTTAAGAAGCGCACGTTTTCACAATAATGTTAATCAGTTTTCTGTAATGAATTGATTGACAAATATACTTTTATAATGTAACCTTCTAAATTAATTACGTCAATATACCTAAGTAGCCACTCTTACTTGGTAAAAACGCATTTTTATATTTGCAAAGGTTTTGTAAGGTTTTGTACGCATCAGCAAAATGATAATGGTGGTTTTTTTTGTTTGTTTGTTTTGTTTTTTTTTCAAGTTTGGTTTCAAGATTGGTCTGAACCAGGCTTGAAAAAATGACTTGAAATTACAAAAACTCTCGTTTTTTCATTCGGAAAGAATTTTTGCTTTCTCAAGTCTGAATCGAGTTGAAGTTCGCTTTATGCATTCGCTCAAGTCGCACTTTAGGTTTGAAGTTCGACTTCAAATTTGAAGTTCGGTTCTTGCATTCCACCCTAAACCAGTTTTTAAGTGACAAGAAAAATTCCTCTGACGTTAACTATTTTTTTGCGTCTATTTCAGGGCAATTATTCATCACTTTTCTCCTAAGATTAACTCATGGTCACAAAAGCACAATAAATTTTCTTTATCAGAGGAAGAGGTATAGATTGTGCTTATTGAAAATCTTTATCGTGCTCTTTAAAAAGAATTTTTTCTAATGTATCAAAATGCTCGCATGCGTATGAATATATATTCACACATGCGTATATGAATATATATTCATGAATATATATTCACACAAATGTGTATTTTTGCTTGTTCTTTTGTATTGTGTATATCTGTTTAACATCGTTATAAATCTATATAAAAGGTATTGACAATCCTGAGAGAAAATTACGATACACTCACTCTAAAATTGATGGAAGGATTGGATAGCTACGTGAAGCGAATTGCTGCCAATGAAATTTCATTTTTTACACAAATGGTATGTTTTGTTTTTTTGTTTGTTTTTTTTTAAACATTTGTCATTTTTTAATAATTGCAAGTTGTCGTTTACTTATGTTGATTTTGACAAAAAAACTCTTTAATAGGTTCGAAGTATAACCAATCGGGTGCGTAATAAAATCAACATTTCAAACCTGGAACAAAGAAGTGTTTTACAGGAGTTCTCGTCTATTAAATAAGCAACAAACAGTTGCAAACGCTGCTACTACGGGACGCGTTACTTGAATATGAATGAGAAAAACGATCGTTACCTAATAAAAAAAGGCGACTCCTTAGAGCAACTTTGTAACGTTTGCTTCGTTTTCTTGGAGATAAATATTCTCAAGAAGTTTCACTGAATTTGGTGCTGCATAATGGGTATAATGAACAAATGCCTTAATCTAGGTTTGTGATTAAAAAAAAACCGCTATATGTCCTCTGGTAAATTTGCATTTTTTAAACTAATAACATCTTCTTTAGCTCGACTTGTTTTCTCAGATACTCCGAGACTTTTTTTTGCCGATTATAAAAAAAAGTTTATACCAGTGATTCCCAACCTTTTTTGTGTCATGTCCCATCCCAAGCCTTTCTAAAACTCCTATGCCCCCATAATGTAATATGTACATAATTGTTGATATTAAAAATTGAATTGCTCACTTAACAAAGAGAGAGTCCCAATGGTTAATTTAAAACTTTTACCTCTCTATACGCCCCCCACCTTGGGAATGACTGGTCTATATGCAATCTTGAAAAAGTTTCCAGGGAGATGATATTATCTTATGTTAAAGATAAATGATGGATTTAAATATAAAAACAATTTTCTCTCGCTTTCCTATTATTTCATGAAAACAATGAAATGAAATACTTAACTTTTTTATCTTCTCGTTTTTATTCTTTTTGCATTTATAACGTAGTTTATTCCGTAGCTTTGATATTAAAATGAAATATCGCGAATTTGAATATATTCATGCATTTGATTTTTTTAATTAAAAATTTCTTATTGATAATGAAAATTCGATTAGTAGCATTTATTTTTTTACATGGTAGCTTTGGGAAGCCATATTGCACAACAACCACGCATTTATCTTAGATTAATATGGAAAATTATAATATTTTAAAGTAAAAAAAAGATAAATTTTAACAAAATATCTACATTAGAGATCTAAATGCTTTATATATAAAAAATGAATCACCAAATTTGTAGCAAGAAACATTTATGGAACAGAACAGCAAAAAAATGAAACAGAAACAATTCAACAGCATTGCAACAACAACATAACAATATTTTTTACTCAAAACGTTTAAGAGGTACTTTTTTAGTAGCTCCAGTATCTAGAAAATTTTTCATCTTTGGATGATGTGAAAATCGCTAATGATAGGATCAGACGAACACATCAGTCGCCTTAACAAGTCTTCATTTGTTTTGGAACCGAAGCATTTTCTTGAAAAAGACTTACGGAACTTCTTAAAGTCCTCCTTACTGAGCATGCCAATTGGTTAATCCATTCGATCCACAACTTGCTACTCATGAATAAGAACTCGGTGCAGGCTCTGTGGCATCTGGTTGTATGAATACTGATTCACATTTCGTTCAGCTGTTTGGATGCAGAAGTTTTTAAATCGGGATGAATTAATAAAATATTTTGATGATAATGTGCACAAGATAATATGCAATACCTTCATGACGCTGACATCAGCATCATGAAGATATTGCATGTTGGAAAATTGCAACAATCTTCTCTGCATTTTGAAAGATCTGTCGAGTAGTATTTCGATTGCTCGTCGTCGAGTTGTATTTGTATTGGATTGAAGATTCTGAACCACCAGACCAAGGCAAATAATTAAAAGCTTAAATCAATTGTGAAATTTCTTTTGAATGGATTTATATCTTGATACTTTTTTTTTTCTCCTGATGGTTTCCTAAAGTTCACTTTTTTTTGTCATTAACTTTTAGCTTGTTTTGAGTAGTCTAAAAAGGCTGAGGTGATTTAGCTGTAGTGGGTAGTGCTATGGCAACCAAAAAAATCTTCTTTTTACTATTACTATATCCAGATAACTGCAAAGGCATAAGCAAAAGAGAAATACATTGGCTTCATCTGCAAAACTTCTGTTTTCTCTCTCCGTTGTTATTTAAGTATAAAGGTTTTGACTAGTTGATCCATCAAAGCCAACTTTGTACCATTCGTCACAAGTGTCATTATTTGAAGATTTTCTAAGAGTCTTCTAAGCATTCTATCAAATTTAGCGCTGTGGGCTTGATCAATGCTTGTATGTTGACTTCTGCAGCATAGTCAGCAACAGTCCATAAGTTCTGTTCTGGAAGACAAAGTTCTTTTGCTTTCCGCACATTTTTAAAAGCTGGATATAAATTACAGCCTTTTCTTTCAGCATTGTTTCATAAACGCTGATAATCAGACTTGCTCATATTACAATCTGATACGAGTACTAAGGCTTTATTAAGGTTATATTTTTAGCATGTTCATATGGTTGAATTTTTAAAAAATTTCTAACTTTCTTAGCATCTTTTCTTCTTTCTTGTTTCCAAAGTTTGCTACTGCAAGCATACAACAACTCATTTGAAGAACTTGCTAATGAAAGTTTTGCCACTTTCCGCTTCTTAGATTTTTTAATGATTCCTCGAATGAATTATCATGTCTGCGGAGAAATAATTTTGGTGTAGTTTTTGTATTGGATAAGAAAAAATGTTTGTTGGGGAACAATAAAAGTATTTACACAGCCAGGCTAAGCTTTTCTCCATAAACTTATCATTATTTAATTGTTTGATAGCAATTTTTTATTACTGCTACTATTGAAATTTATATAACAAACGTTTTTATTAAAAATCCCTCATTATCATTATCCCTTTCATTATCAACATTGCTGCGTCCCTGACTGTAGAGGTAATTACCCAGTTTCAATCAACCAGCCATATAAGAAAGTTATTGGCTGTAAGTTTCTGTCTAATCCAAAGATTATTCACTTGGATTTGTTGAACATTTCATTTCTTCATTTGTTATTTGTGTTGATACGATAAAACAAGGCAAACATTCAGTTCTATATGTAAACAAAACACAACCAGAATGAACACTATATGCTTACCCAACATTAATTCCTATTGGAAGAAGATAAACCAGTAAAGAAGCGTTGTTTTCCACTCTGATGGATTTAAGACAGCAAAAGATAAGTGCTTGAATCAAAAGTGATTGAATCTTTATACAAAGAATTGGGTATCAAGTTTACATCTAAAGTACATGCTGTGGTAAATCATATTCCTCGATATCTTAAGTTGTTAGGTGATGGTCTACGCAGCCCTGCGAAACTGTAAATAAACTAGTAATGGTCTAAGCAGGCCAGCAAAACTGTTCATAATGATTTTGGTTATCGTTGTGTAAAAACCCAATAGGTATAAAAGATGCATAAACCACAAAGATTATGATGATTTGTTCCTTAAATGTGTTATGATGTACAATTTCAGGCATAAATAATTTCAAGTTGTTATATTGTTAAACAGTCAATGAGTGCAATAATCAAATGAAATAATAAAAATTTTAATGATCTAAAGATAAGTTAACATAAAAAAGGATATTTTAGTTTACTTGCTGTCCTAGAGTTCAATAGTTTTTTTTATCAACACTAAATATGTCAGACTTTGTTCTGTCCTTTTTAAAATTTGTTTCATTAAAAATCACGTTAAAATTGTAATATCTTTTTTCGTTTTTAATTTTTCAATACATACTGCTTTTTGTATTCGTATGTATCCAAGCTAATTTTTTTAATTTTGCAAGTACTTAGATGTACAATAGTATAAAAGTTATCACCAATTTTCAATGGAATATAATCTATCCACATTTTTTTTTTTGTGTCTTAATTTTTTTCAGATCGTATGCCGTCTTTTTTTAAAAGTCCAGTTATTTGAAGAATGACGGGATCTTAAGCAAGAAGAAAGAAATTCTTGTTTATGGTGAAGAGTTTTTTAAATGAAAACAAAAGTTGGTTAGAAGGGTGCAAATAAAGAATTTAAAATAAGTATATATCACCTCTGTCCTTTTTCGTCATCTGGAGGAATTTTGAAGACTCATAACCAAAAAACGTAGGGTTTGAAGGCTTAGCGAAATAGCGAACTGCCACTGAGTTGGCAATTTAAAACTGAGCTTAGCGACCTTAAAACCAAAAAACGTAGGAGGGAAGACCAAGACTCAGAGAAATAGAAAACTCACCACAGCTACTGAAGTAGCAAATTATTTGTTTGGTAACAAAAACCTTGCTTCTTTGATTAGAAAGAGTTCCGAATCATCAAAAAAAAAACGAATTCAGGTAACGTTATTTGTTGAGGCAGGTGATTGAACCGTAAAGGGGCATCAGCTTATTACGTCGATTCTAAATGTACTAGTCATATTTATGAACAGACTAGAGAGTGGTTATTAAAGGCAGAACATCAAGAGTTTTCATCTTACCATAATCTATGCAATTACCTTATTATTATTACCTTCGTATGCAAGTCAAAAATGTTGTTACCCTTCGGATGGGCATAATTTTTTATTACAGAAACACGTTCCGAAAAAAAATTTTTATGGATTTTTTTAGTTTAAAAAAGTTATTTGTTTAATTTCTTTTTTAAATCCGTATTTAAATTTTTTAATGTAAAAATTCCCCCAAAGCCTTTACATAATCTAAAAATGCATTACTAATTAACAAAAAACACCAAAATATGATTGATCGAACATTCGTTCAACAATATTTGATGCACAGTGGACTATGTGGACAAAATATAAATATTTTTGTCCACATAGTTCGTTGTAGGCGACTGTGCATCGAGACAAAAAAAAATGTCTTTAAAGACAGAAAATTAAAAAGTTGCGCTAACGATTTTAATGAGTTTCATTGATAGAACAGGAAAAGTATGATTTCCCCTCGAATATCCGTTGATTTTTTTTTTTTTTTGGTATTACTAAATTGTTTATGCCTGTTTGGATTTTTAATTGTAAGACCTCGACGGATGTGTTCAGTTATCACACTCGACGACGTTTTTATTTCGTCGACCCTTGAAATATTGCATCTGCTGTCTTTCTAAAGCTCTCTAACAGCATAAATGTGGCATTTTTTCCCTTGCATTAATTTCCAACGATACTTTTTTAAAAAAATTTAATTTTTCTGAAGCATTTTAAATAGTCGACGCCGAGCAAAATTTATCATCTGGTTGTTATTCCCATTTATGGGTAATGTTTATGTATTTAAAACATCCACTGATTTGATATATTTATTGAATTTTCTTTGCTTCAATTTTATAGTTTGGTGGATTTAGAATCGCTTATAGTAGATTTGAAGTGGTGGGAGTTTACCGTAGTTGCCGTTTTCCCGTAATAGAAGTTTAAGAAAAGGCTCTTCTGCTGTCTTTCCTATTACAGAACGTCAGAATGTCTGAAGATAACTACACTTTACGTAAGAAATACACAGTGTTTAAAGTCTCTTAATATAAAAACTTTCTTTACTCTTAAATATTGAAATCAGTTTTACTGATATTTTTTTTTTGATAAATGAGGGAGGTGGTTGAATGAAATTTAAATTTAGCAAGGCAACATTTTCATGTTAAAACCTTGAATTTTCAAATAAAATTAATAAAAAAAATAAAAAAAAGAAACTATCTATCTTATACCGGTATTTAATTTTTATGCTATGTTTGTAATAGACGTGTAATTAATAATTTCTCCTAATCTTCTGCCAGTATTTAATTCTTATGTTATGCATATCATAAAAGTGTAAGCTTTATAGTTCTTATAAATCTTATGCCTCTATCTAAGTCAAAATATTGATGTAACTTGATTAAACTTAGTGAATATCTTTGCTGGTACGCCAAGAACTATACGTGGTCGACCTATTCACCTATCTTCTGATCCAAAAGGAAAAAATATCTTATATTGTCAAGGAAACAGTATTATCATTCGTGATGTTGAAGTAAGAAGTCTGTCTACTACTTTATACATATATCTAAGTGTAATATTAAATTTATGAAGTCCAACATTTCAATACCAATCTAAATATTTTTATGACAATTATTGTCAGTATAACAGAGTAATAACAATTTTGTTTTTTAACATTAGATATATACCCTTTCTTATAAATTTTTTATAATCTTAACGTGTTTAAGTTTTGCTTTTAGAATCCTAAAATAGCTGATGTTTATACACAGCATGCTAAAGACACCACAAGTGCTGCTTACTCACCTAGTGGATTTTATATATGTTCTGCAGGTTAGTTGTAAAAGTTACTTTTGTTGCTATAAAACATATAAAAACATGTAAAACAATAGTAAGAGGGTTTACTGAAAGTTTCTGTAATTTGGGATTTTGTTGATCACTTGTTTAATTCAATTTTGTTTTCAAAATCTTTCTAGAAATATACTTTAAAACTTAAGGTCCATATAAAAAAAGAATCTTTTGGATTATAGATGTTACTGGTAAAGTGAGGATTTGGGACACAGTTAACAAAGAGCATATTCTTAAGTATGAATACCCTGCTCTTGGGGGCCCAATTAAAGATATTGCATGGACTGAAGATAGTAAACGAATTGCTGTTTGTGGTGAAGGAAGAGAAAAGTAAATTTAAAACTTTTGAATTGTTCATCCAACGTCCATTTTTTAACATCTTTTTTAATAAACATCTTGAGGAAAAACTAGCTTTTGTAATATTAAATTTTTTTACTTTATTATTATTTTTTTTTTTTATCATGAAAAAAAAAAAAAAAAAAAATTGAAAAGTTTTCAAAGTAAATGCAGCCAAAATATCTTTCATTAAATATGTACTTCACATTTTGTTATATTTCCACTAGGTTTTTAATTTTAAAAATCACGTTAAAGAATATGTTTTAGGAAATTTCAATATAGTTTTCAAAAAGAATATATATATTATAGTTTAAATATTCGATTTATGAAATAAGTTTGCTCAGTTTTTGTTTGTTTATACAGGGCAGCCCATATTTTTATGTGGGACACTGGAACATCAGTTGGTGAATTAACAGGACCTTTGAAAGCTTGCAATAATATCAGTATTAAACAAACAAGACCATACCGACTTGTTGTTTCATCTGAAGATTATTCTACTTGCTACTATGAAGGTCCTCCTTTTAAATTGAAGACTCAATTTCGCGTAAGCTTTATTTAAGTTTAGTTGTGTGTTATAATGGCTAATCTTATCTACTTTTATCCTAATTTCGCGTAAGCTTTATTTAAGTTTAGTTATGTGTTATAATGGCAAATCTTATCTACTTTTATCCTAATTTCGCGTAAGCTTTACTTAAGTTTAGTTATGTGTTATAATGGTTAATCTTATCTACTTTTATCCTAATTTCACGTAAGCTTTATTTAAGTTTAGTTGTGTGTTTACATGGCTAATCTTATCTACTTTTATCCTAATTTTTTTTTTTTTTTAGGAGCATACAAGTTTTGCAAATTGTGTTCGTTTTTCACCTGATGGAAATAAGTTTGTTAGTGCTGGTTCTGATGGCAGGGTATATATTTTTTATGAAAAATTACATTTGTAAAATGCATTTGTTAAAAAAAAAATTTCAAAAAGTTTAGTAAGTTTTCAAGGTGCTTTATAAACTTTTATTCTATCTTGATAAAAATGTTTTTGTAGCAAGTGAATTTTTTTTTTTAATTTTGGTAATGAAAAATGTAAAATTAAATTTAGTGTTTTGTTCATGATGGAAAAACCGGGGATCTTCTAGGGGAGATTTGCAGTACACAACAAAAAATACACAATGGAGGGATTTATGGGGTAATTTTCTGAAACCCAAAGCAATATAAATAAAAGTTTATTTTTCTAATTAAAAAAATGTGCAATTGGAAAAAAAGGCAATATTTATTATTATATTTATAATATTATATTGTTAGATTAGCTGGAGCCCTGACAGCAAAATGTTGATGACATGTTCAGCTGATAAAACCGTGAAAATATGGAATATGGAGGAAAATAATGGTCTTTCTAGTAAAGAAGTAGCGTAAGTTTGAACATAGCATCCTAGTCCAAGAGAATTTTTCAAGCTCTGTTTATACACCTTGCCAAAACTCATTCTCGCAAAATACAACAATCTGAAGTTATTGTTAGGTTATGAGTTTTTATTATTGAAATGATTGATTCCTGTTATTCTGAAATTCCTATAATTTTAAATACAACTAGAATGACACTCTAGTGATATGATGATTTAAATATTAAATTCAACTTCTGAAAACATAATCATTTTAATAGTTGCTTTGTAGACTGTATAAATAAGTTCTTTCAAATTTTGCCTGTGTTATCAATTTTTTTCAAATTTTACCCTATGTGTTATTTATCAAGTTTGAAATGTGAGTTATTTAGTCTTCAGTTGGAACAATATACAAATTTTTCTAAACAAAACATGTTTCTTTGCAGCTTGTTTGAGATGGGAAAAACTATAGATGACATGCAAGTTGGCTGCTTGTGGGTTGGAGACAATTTGATTAGTGTCTCACTAAGTGGAAACATTAATTATTTAGACATAAAAAATCCCTCTGAGCCTAAACGAGTTGTAAAGGTATTTTAATGACTAGTATATTTAGAAAAACTATCTGCTTTACTAAATATCTTTTAACAACTTTAATAGTTTTTCGGTTTTATTTTCAGGGTCACAACAAAGCCATTGTTGCATCTTGTCTAAATGAAGATAAAACAATATTGTTTACTGCAAGTTTTGAGGGCTTAACCTATATCTTTTCTTACTTTACTTTTTTTAGTAGATTCTCAGCTTTGGATATAGCAGTTATGTATTTTACTAGTTGGAAAAAAGTTCAATTACTTGTATCTTCAAGCACTTAAATAATGTTTGCATGTTTTTTTTGTTTTTTTTAATTCATTACATGAAAATATATGCTACAAACAACCTCTAGCAGCATAAACAGATTTTTTTTTTTCAGTATGAAAAAAAGTGTTTGACAAACTTTTGAAATACCTCTCCCTTCATCCTGATTTTATAGAATTTCTCCTGTCTCCTGCATTTGATGTAAACTAAAGAAGTTTTTTTTCTATGAAATGTTAATCTAACACTTTTGCTTTTGTGAAAATGTTCAATTCTTAAATTTTAATTTTTTTATTTTTGTATGATTTTTAGCAGAAACTCAATTAAGCAAATATATAATATAATAATATAATATATATTATATATAATGTAGTAATATAATATAAAAAGGTTTCTTTAACAACCATGTACGCTTTTGGGATTTGGCTACAGGTGTTGCAGATTATGTTCAGGGTGAAGCCCACAAGAATCAGGTGATGTACATGGATTGTAAACATGATACTATTGTCACTTGTGGTATGGATGATACTGTTCGTTTCATATCAGCATCTGAAAAGAAATACAGGTTTTTTTAAGCATATTGAGATTTTGAATTTGTTTTTCTTTATCAAGGTTTTCTGTAACAAATCTCTTTTGTTTTTACAGCAATAATGTTGTTACATTGAACTCTCAACCACGAGGATGTGCAATTGGAAACCTTGGATTAAGTGTTGTAGTTTGCGTTAACTCGGTAAATTCACTATCACTTTCATGAAAGGTTATGAACAGTTTACCACTAAACAATTTGATTACATCTATGGGAAATATATATAAGGAAATATCTATGCATAATAAAGACTGCCCAGAATGATAATGACCCATGTGGTTTTTGAAATATTGAAAGAACCACTTGAATTTGAGCTGAAAAATTTGCTTTAAAGCAAATTTATCTCCAAGTACAGTAAAGCTTTTAGAAAACATCATCTTCAAGCTGATCACAATATTTTCTCAATTTAGTGTGGGCACCTCACATGAGCTTTTGGATAACGTTTGTAAAATTTTGTGATGCCATACCCCAAATTTGGCGTAAAAGATTGATGTGTGCTGCAATTTTACCTTTCTCATGCAGTTTTTTTTCATTTTTGCAAAAAATTTTTTGTTAAAAAATTTTTTTAGTTGGACAATTTTTTTTTAGTCAGACAAACTTGTGACATGTTTGCTGGATTCGTTTTTTTTTTTCATCCAATATAATGTACTTTGATTTCCCTGTAGCTTTTCTTTTAGCAGTTTTCAGCCGTGTTTTTGGATTTTGCTGTATTTCTTCCAGGAAATTTCTGATTCATGTATGTCTTGTAGTCAAATCTCTTTTTTACTTCTTGGATTGTCAACTTGGAAACACCGGTTTTTTTTTCAAAATCTTGAATGGAGTACTCTGTATTTCTATTGGTCCCTCTGATCACTTTCTGACCTCTTCCTCAGTTTCTCAACTTTATTTAAAATCCACAACCTTTACTCCATCATTTGATGATATGACTGACAGTTTTCCTTTGAACTTTATACTTTTTTTGCTAGAAAATTTTAATTAGAATATTATGATTTTTAAATCACATGTCTAAAATAAATTTCTCACTTCTACTTGCGAATACATTTTCTTTGTTTATGATCAATTTTTTTTAATAATTTTTTAATTTTATATTTATCTCCCTTTAAAATAATATAACTACCTTTATATTATTTTAAAGGAAGAAAAATATAAATAAAAAAATGATCAAAATTGATTAAGTGGTTCTCAAAATATTTCAAAAACTCCATGGGTAATTATTATACAAAAAACATGGTGCTTTATATACTTACTATATATTATATATAATAAGTATACGAAGCATCATCATGTGTTTGTGTGTATGTGTGTGTATATGTTTATATACTTAGATTAATATATTTATATTTATAATCTGGGAATCTAGATCATTGTTATTCAAGATGGTAAAGTAGTTCATAAGTATATGTCACTTCCTTTCGATCCTACTAGTGTAACAATTAGCTCTGATCTTGCCAAAGTTGCAGTTGGCACTGAGGAGGTAAGATTTTTCTTATCCTGTTAAAATGAACTAATGTTTGTTGAATTAAAGAATTGTTACCACTTTTAGGCCTACGAAATTGTTTCTAGATATTCATTTTTAGTCAAAAGTTGTTATCTACAACATTGAAGGAAATGAACTAAAGGAGTTTTCTGATTTACCCACTAATGGTAATGTGACAGGTGTTCAATTTTCTCCTGATAGCCAGTTTCTTGCAATTTGTACTGGAAAGAAGCAAGTTAAAATAGTTCGAACCTCTGATTTCAAGGTTAGTTATATTCAACAGCTCTTGTAACTAAGACTGTTACTATTTTATTATTCTTCCACTTTAAATTCTTTAGACAGAAATTGGTAACTGGGCTTCACACTCTGGAAAAGTTAACTCTATCGATTGGACTCCTAACTCCCTTTTCTTAGCATCCGCTGGTATTGATGGAGCAGTTTATGTTTGGGACATTACTAAAGGTGATAAAAGCACTTCAATTAGAGGTAAGAATTAAGGGTATTATGCAAATAATTTTTTTTGACTCAATTCAGAAATTTTATCGAATCTTTATTATCATTATTATTATTGTTGTTGTTATCATTATTATTATTATTATTATTATTATTATTATTATTATTATTATTATTATTATTATTATTATTATTATTATTATTATTATTATTATTATTATTATTATCATTATTATTATTATAAATATTATTATATTTGTTATTAGGTGCACACTCTCAGTCTGTGGATGTCACTTCAGTGCGATGGTCGGGAAACAATACATTGCTTACATGCGGACGTCAGGATTGTTGTATCCGCCAGTGGAATATAAGTCACTGATTAACTGACAGCAAATTGCTTTAAAATCTGTTTTGTAGTTTATATTTTTACCACAAGATTTTTGTAAAGTGAATAATCCTAAGCTTAATTCGCGACTTTTTTTCTGTCAGTTTTTACATTTCTATTACATTTCATATTGTTGTCAATTTTCAAAATTTTCTGTTCACTTTCATAACTCTATTTCAGACTTTTTTTTTTTTAACCTGAATAAAAATATGGAACTTCAACTTTCTTCTTTCTTTTGTGTGTAAATATTTTCAAGGAATATTTTAGGCTTTCTAAAGTTTAACAAGGTATTCCTTGTGATTTCGTGTTTTTCAAGGGTTTTACAAATTTCAAAAAGGAAGATTTTTTTTGTAAGTTTTTGAACGTTTAAAAGTTGATCAGAAAGCTGAAAATTATTTAAAATATAAAATTTTTTCAAAGTTTGCGTTTAAAGGTAACAGTAGTAAACTTTGCAGAAATTTTTGGGCGTTATTGAAAATCCTGATTTAAATAATGAATCAGGTGATGACAGTTTTTGATGAAAAAATTACGATTTATTGTGCTTGCTCAAACCCAGCTAAGTTTGATGTTTATCTCGTCGCGCCATGTTTTTTTATCTGGAAAACCACCTTTAAGTTTAGAAATATCACACATGTAACAATTAAGGAAATTACTCAAAAAATGTAATGAGAAAAACGTGCAACAAGATTACTATAAAATAGCGCAAGTTATCGCAAGACTGAAACAATTGTTACGTTAAGAAATGTTTTAATTCGCCTGTTTCCTCAAGAGAAAATGTCGCATTAAAATTGGAAATCTTGTCTCACTGTTGTCAATGATCATTATGAACTAATTTATCTTATCCTGAACATGTTCCAATCATTGCAGTAAAATTTAATGTTAATAAAGCCAAAAATGTTAATTTTAAGAATCTTGTGGAAAACTAGATAAAACAGGCTTACACACACGCATACAATTTTACCTATTAAAACGTATAGAACTCTGTTCGATATCATTTAGTCAGTACACACCCAATCATTAGCAAGTGCCAAACGCATTTTTTCGTGGGTACCGTACTTAGCGCGTCAAACTGAAAAATAGAATATACAACAAATCTCACGTAGCTATTCAACTTATTCAAAGTTCATTTATTAAAAACGCTGATCAAAATAAACTTTTAAAATAAAAAACCATGGAATCATCTGCTCTTAACTCTCAAAATGTAAGTTTTTTGTATATGCATTTTATCTATCTGATTCTATCTTGTTCACTCAGCACCTGGAATGATGTACATACTTATTGCTAATTAAAGCATTTTATAGTTAAATGTTAAAGAAGTCCAATAGCTTTAATACCAGCCAGTGTACAGAAAATCTTTATCGAATTTTAATTTCTATAGGTATAGGTATATAGCAAAAACCATTAAAAGGATGAACTGGTGAGCTTGTTCATAAATGGCATTTAGAAAAGATTTTCTCTATACTTTTTTTTGTGACTTTGCTCCTTATTGCTGCTTCAAATAAGCTATAACTTTTGACACTATTTTTAAACTCTTTTGTTGTTGTTTTTTTCTTGTATATATATATATATATATATATATATATATATATATATATATATATATATATATATATATATATATATATATATATATATATATTTAAATGTAATTATTAATGTTATTTAAATATATTTACAATGAGATAATAATTGTAAAAGAAAAATAAGTTGTAATCTAAATTTTAATTTTACTGATAAATGGTTTGGCATATGAACACATACTTTGAAATCTGAAAAGTCAGTATTCAGTAAACTAAATATTTTTCTCTTTTTATTATTATAGCCATGGCCGCCAAGAGGGGGGGTGGACAGGGAAGATTCCCAGGGCCCCGTGTTAATGCAAATAATTTTTTAAAGTAATTCTTAAAAGATTTAAATAGTTTTGACTTTTAAAAGATTTAATTAACTTTTATTTTTAATTTTCAATGAACAGAGCACACTTCTTTTGGTCCTGGGATCTATAATTATTCATAATGAGGGCCCCTTAAGAAAACTTCCCCGGTGCCCGAAATTTCTCTCGGCTACTATGATTATAGCTGAAAATTTTAAACGAAATATTTGTACATAAGTTCAAATAAATCCCAAGTTGTTACTCTCTTGTACATGTTTACAGTGTATATATAGATGTCAATAGTTGTTCTTCACCTTTTATTTTTGATAAAATATATTTACCAAGTTTTTTAGTATATAGCTCGTGTGACCTGATAGAGTTGATATAAATCTTATCTAATTAAAACTAGTTATAAAGATTATAAAATGTTTTTTAAAGATACTTTAATTTTTGTTTGTTAAATTTAATAAAAATGAATAAACATTAAATATTTTAACATTTCCATCAAATATAAACAAAAATAAGTCTAAATAAAGAAACATAGTTAATCAAAATATGATAATGTAATGATAAAAAAGCATTAATATCTTTTCTTGTGATTTAACATACTATTTTTAAAAATATTTAGGGAATGCTGGTTTCTGAAAATACTGAGCTTGAGGTCCCATCTGATGATATGATTGAAAGTATCCAAGAAAATGGAGTAAATGAAAGCTTACATGCTAGTCGTAAAGCACGTCCTACCCCAGAATCCATCGCAATGGATCGTGGAATTCAAAATATTGCACGAAAAGCTCATAAAAATAGTAAAGGTGATGATAAAAAGTTAGGTATGTTGTATTATCTGGGTTTTTTTTAATGTCCTAGCATTCTTTTGTACAACTCTTACAATTTTAGATAATTTATAACATGTGCAAGTAATAATTTAGTTGTCTTATATATAAACTATACACACAGGTTGACAGTCTACTTGATGGATTTTTCCTTATTTTAAAGTATTTTAATAATTTCTTTTACTTCACCAGGAAAAATTTTTTTGTTCCTCTGCCTGTATTTCGTGCGTCATTAGCTCTATACATAGATAACCACTTATCAGGAGTTTTACACTTTCCTATATCATTTTTGAAAAATAAGGTAGATATTATAAGGTAGATATTATAAGGTAGATAAGATAAAGCTAATAAGATATAAGGTTAAAGTGGAATAAAATTTAATTCCATTTTTTTATATATCCAAGAAAGAAAAACTTTTTTTTTCCAGTTGATCTTTTGGTGCATGTATTTGATAGTTTGGATACTCCCGAAAAGAAAATGGAAGCATTGGCAAGGAAATATGTTCAATTAGTATGTTTTTTTTTGTACTTTAATTTATACCTTTAATTAACTTAATTGATACATTTTTTTGATTTAGGATTTTTAATTTTATTTAAATTTTACAGGCAGCTGATCATAAGTCAACAGAACAAAAAGTGGAAGAGCTGGAAACAAAACATTTAAAGGTTGAAAAACATTTAAATTTATGCTTTGACATTTTTCAAGTTTTTAATTTTGTAGGTTTAAGCTATCAGTTTTTATTTCATACTTTAAAGTACGATTCTTTATATCATTCAAAAATTTGAATTTTTTTTTAATGTTGTTTTCATTGGCTATTTATAAAACCTTAAGTAAAAATACATGGATTAAGCCAATCATTCCAGAGTGAAAATCAAATTTGAAAAGTGTGGTTCAAGTATTATGTAAGCTATAATTGTAAATGAATCTCCTTTAAAATCTTCAAGATTATGTATTCCATTTAAAGGTGAAAAAAGAGAGAGACTACTTACAATCTGAGTACAACAAACTTATGATAGCAAAAGGAAAATTGGAAAGTTTATGTCGTGAACTACAAAAGCATAATAAGCAGATAAAAGAAGAAACACAACGTCGTGCCGAAGAAGAAGAACGGAAGCGAAAAGAACTATCTCAAAAATTTCAATCAACAATTAGTGACATAACATCACAAATGGCTGATAATCACAAACGAAACCAACAACTAAAGCAAGATAATAATGAGTGCGTAATTTTTCATTTTGTTGTTGTTTCTGAAGTACCTTGTTAACCTCAATTTTTATATTGTTATTCAAAAAAATTGGTAAACTATCATTTTTGAAAGTCTGTTTGTTTTACATAGTCTTTTTTGTTTGCCTTATTTAGCCTTGCTCAGAAGTTGAAAGGATTGGTAGAGCAATATGAAGTGCGGGAGCAGGTTGATGCTTGCTTTACACTGTTATATTTAAAAGAATTGTGTTTTTTTGTTTGCTTTTTGTTTTTTGCAAGACTTTGTTATTATTACCTCATTGTACCTTCAATGGTACAAATACTGAAAATTCAATTTCCCTGCCCTTGCCATTTCTGTCACTTTCATTTCATTCTTTTTTGTATGAAAAGTTATACTTTTTCAAATATAAGATGTTAATGTTTTTTACAAAAATTATCTAGCATATAGAAAAAGTGTTAAAAGCAAAACAATTAGAGCTGCAATTATGTGAAGCTAAACTCCAACAACAAAATCTTGTGGTCCAGGAGGAAATGGAGAGCCATCTTAAAGAGAAGCACACTGTGAGAAATAACTTTTTCAAACTGCAGTTTATTTCATCAGTTTTAATTTTCAAGTTTTTTTTTATCAAGCATTAACTTTTTTTTATCATCTTTAGGTTCTAGAAGAATCTTTGAATTATAAAAAGAAATGCGAAGAACTTCTTCAACAAGAAGCTGAACTTAGAGCTCAGGTAAACAGGTTTTATTTTTAAAATCTCACTCAGAAAGAGTGTTGTGGCCTCAAAAAGTAGTAGAAGAAAAGAATATTAAATGACAGCAACAGCCATTTACATTCTTTTTCTTCAAATATATGAATTATTTTAATAAAACTAAAGAGATTTTTTCATTTTCTATCTTTTCTTTTTAGTTATCTTTGTATACTGAAAAATTTGAAGAGTTTCAGACAACGTTGACAAAAAGCAACGAAGTTTTCGCGACATTTAAAAAAGATATGGATACTGTAAATTTTTCTTTTTTTTTCTCTGTTAAACTCTTTAAATTGTTGGAAAAGGGAGGGAGGGGGGGATATCTTTCAGCTGAAACACTTGTGTTTTTTATTTGACATAAATTTTTTTTTTTTCTTTTGTAATGCTTCATATTGATGATAAACATTTTTTAGATGACAAAAACAATTCGAAAGCTTGAAAAAGAATCAAACATGTGGAGAAGCCGTTGGGAGAACACAAACCACTCTTTACTACAGATGGTAGAGGAAGTATGTTCAAACTAAAATTCGATTTTCCTTTAAATTTTTGCATAGACAATTAAGTCGAAAATAAGGACGACGGAAACGGATTTTATTTTACTTAATTGTTTACAGCGTACTCAAAACCAAACTACTATAACGAAAATGAAGACAAAGGTGGAAAAGCTAGAAAAATTATGCAGAGCTCTTCAATCTGAAAGAAAAACCTTAAGCAAGCAACTAGAGAACGGAAAGGTAAAACTGGCCATTACTGTTAAAGCTCAAAAAAGTTATAAATTAGGAATAGATGTGTGTGTGTGCGCGCGCGCGTGTCTCAGAAATTATTTTTGCTAAATTTTGTATTCGACATGTATTAGGCCCTTGCTCTAGCATTCTCAGCGTGTTATGGTACTTTAAAATGCATCAGTTTGGCGTGCAACCGCGAATTCGTGCTAATGTGCTCAATTCAGAAAATTTTAAACTCAATTTTATTTACTTCATCCGCGATTTATTAGTTGTGAAAACGTAATTAGGATGTTTTTGTAGCGCATTTGGTTGGGTCACTAAAACTTGATATTTCTAATTTTGTTAATGCTTAGTTTCAAATACAGGTCTCGGTAAATGAGACGTTCTTTACATTTACTAAGGGAGGATTGTTAATTTTTGGAGCGAATTTTTTCGTAAAAAAGAAATTGTAGAAAGGAGTGGGAAAAAGTTGCGAAGTTGTTGTAGACACGATTTGCGTAAAAAAATGGAAAAGGTTGAAACTCCATTAATATTTTTTATTAACTAAAAAAAAAATTAATTTATTATTACTACTCATTTGGACAGTCAAATATTGCTTTAAATTTTATGATCCGAGCACGAGGATGGCACGAGGACACAGTTGCATGCCGAATGGTTTAACAAAGTTCAAAAGAAATAGTTAAAAAGAAAGTGTAAATAGAGTCTTAAGTAATGTAATTCAGACACCAGAATTTCAGATATCAATATCTATTCCTCTAATAAAATTATTTTAATTTTGAAAGATGATTTATATTTGTAAAAAAAAAACGCTCTAGGATGACATTGAGGCCTCCTCTTCGCCTGAACCTATATCAGATATAAGCGATCCTCATGTAAGCAGTACAACTCCGTCACCCGATTTACTGTTACAACAGAAGGCTGATACGTGTCATGCCGTAGAGGCTGGTAAACAACAATACGATGAGTCCCTTGGCGTCGAGTCAACGATTGACACAAAGCAGCCGGTAAACGATGCAGATAAACCTGTTTCTCCTGTTATCGAATAATGAATGCATAGCCTGATGAGTGAAAATTTTAACAAGTTTGGTGTAAAATGTATTTGTATAAAAAATTTTTTAGCATAAAACAAAAATTCTTATTTTCTTGTGTTACTTGTCCTATCACACTAAATATTCCTTAAATGCTGTCACACTGGAAAATATAAACGTATACAAAAAAAATATTCTTTTTTTTTTTTTTTTCTCTTTTTTTTTCTTGTAAGTCTCTTCTTACACTACACAATTGAAAGTTTTAAAAATATTCCTTCAATGTCGTTACAAAAATGTAAGCGTTTGCAAAAAAAACCAAACGTCTTAAAATAATTTAAAAACACAAAAACATATTTCACCCCAATTGCTTTGCTTTTTTCGGATGAGTTTTTTTTAGTTCTTCTGGAAACACAAATATGGCTAGGCAATTGAAAGATTGAATTTTCGGTGAGTGAAAAGTTCAATGTAAATCCATCTAAATTATGGTTTTAAGTTTATATATATATATATATTTTGTTCCTGCTGAGCCTTAAGTATTCAACAATTAGTATTATTTAGGTAGTTAATATGAATTACATAAGTTAACATGAATTAACATGAATTACATAAGTTAACATGAATTAACACTGACTGCTTAAACATGTTCAATTACTTTGGAGATAATTAAAATTCTCGAAGATTGAAATGGGTTTAAAAAGGGCGGATTTGCATCGAAATATAACTTCTGGCAATAGGCGGGTATAAATAATATGTGAATCGAACGTCTCTTATCGCAAAAAATAAATAATAGCGTTTTCCTCACCCAGTGGCGAAGATTATGTAAATAGTATATGGTTATATACTCTGTCCTTCTGATAAATTTGAAAAACTTTTTCTTCGGACGCTAAAAAACCAAAATAAAGATCCACAAAATAATTTTTTTTTTTTTTGTTCGTAAATGAAATGATTGAAAAAACGAAATGAATTATTTATTACAAAATACAAGAGCAGATTGCAAATTTGAGTTATAAGAAATCTGAACCATAGATATTATGTTAGGTCCGGGAGAATGTCACGAAAAAAAAAAAAAATACTGTTGCTCATAAAAATGCATGCTAAGCGTGTTGCTTAAGAAAGCAATTTACAATCTTTCTCAACTCCTGAGCTCTAGCTTTCGGAGATTTAATAGTATTGTTTTTAAAGTTTTTAAAGCTGTCCTGTTAAAAACTTAACCCCCAGAGTATGGTTTTTTTTTTTGAAGGTTTAATATAAGACAAACTTGATAAGCGTTTTCTGATAACTTACCTACAACATTTGCGCAACGCAACTTTTACTGACAAAATACTCATGCTGTCATCAGGTAAGAGAAAATCAGTCACAAGACTAAAACACTAACCTCTGTAGTTTGATACATTTTGCTTTTATATTGACCATTAAGAATTTAGAAAATATTGTTGACAAGTTATCAAAAAAATATAAAATCTTTTCGCACATCCCTCTACATTATACATTACTATAGCCACTATTATAATTGAGATATTAATATTGATTATTGCTGTTATTGATATTTCCCACCTAATTTTACTTTGAAAGGTTTAGAGAATGCGCAAAAGACCCTGGCTGAACGTTTACGTCCGACCTATTTCCTACATTTTTCTCTTTTTGACTTTGTCAGTAACTTTTCTCGCGTTTTGCACTACAAATTGGTACTTTGAAAAAAAAAGTCTAGGTGCGCGATATTTTGGTATATGGACAATATGTATGGACGCTTCTATAAAAAACTGTACCTTCTTACCTAATTATTCACGAAGTGCAAATAGCGAATGTGAGTTAACCGTTTGTTACTTATTACTCTTCTTTTTCTTCTTTTTCTTAAATATATTACTGTACTCTTTCGTATTCTACATCATCGTGTCTAATTTTTGTTCTTTAATTATCTTCTTTCACCAAATTATTGCATTTTTTTATTTTTATGTTAAGCTCGGTTGACGGCAACTCGTGCTTTGTTTTCGATGTCATTAATGCACTTGGTAGGAGCAATTGGTTACCCACCTTTCTTTAAGCAAATGTCTAACGGTGTCCTCAATATTGGTTTTATGGCTTTTCTTTCATTAGTATCAGGTATGTCACAATTTAGGTACGCAAATCCTTTAATAAAGTTTTGTAGAAATTTTCAACACGTATTTCGATTGAAGATTTAGTTTCATCAGCCCCATCACAAGATTGTCACAAAAGTTTCTTTGTACTTTAGGATTGTTCTCTCTAATCTCAATGGCAATAATGACCTACGAGATTAATTGTTACAAGTTCCTATCGTATGGTTACTCGTATTTTTTGGGCTGGATTGGTACAAGTCTGTCCTTTGTTGCTGCTAGTCTTGTATATATAGCTTCAAAAGATAACAGCTATGCAGAAGCTGTATATTGATTGACTATTTCCTTGTGTAACTAGCTTAACTTAACAATAGAAATGTTTGAAACAAGAACGTTCCCAAGATGCTTCTTTTTGTCGACGTAAATAGCGTTAAATAACACCAAAATTTTTTTTTTTTTGTCATTTTTATTTTTTTCAAAACTTTTATAATGTTGAAGAAAACTTGTCTTTTAAAGAAAGTTTTACTTATATTTTTTAGATGTTGTTTTTTATGCTTTCATTACAGATTTTTTTAAAGAGTTAATTTTAGAGTTAGTTTAAACTTTTTTTTTTTCTAATTCTAAAATAATAAAGATCTTTTTGAAGTATCAAAACTATTGTCGTCTGAATATCTCGCTCTGAAAGAATATATTCAACTAAGTTTGGTATGATTGGGTTTATCACATACCATAATACAAATCGGACAAGAACATTGATTTGTTGTCTTGTTAGAAATTATCATGAATAGCTAACAATACAATTGATCAACAAGGTTAAATCTCACTCATCACTGTCGCTACAAGTGTGACCAGATATTTTATTGAGAAGCAGTTTGCTCATAGTTTTGTCGCTACAAGTGTGACCAGATATTTTATTGAGAAGCAGTTTGCTCATAGTTTTGTTGCTACAAGTGTGACCAGATATTTTATTGAGAAGCAGTTTGCTTATAGTTTTGTTACACCAACCAAAAAAATAAATAAAAAAATAATCTTACTTCTGGTTAATGAGTTATCTTCTTAGTTTCAAGCAGAAATTTCATAATGATTTCGATAAAAACAATAATTCCAAAAAAACTTTTATAAAAAACTGCCATATGAACCAATGATATATCGAGTGTTTGTAGTAAACATATGACACATGTAAAGAGGGGCTTGTTTTAGTTTTGTCACGTGTTATTAAACGTCACGTGTGATGCTTGTTCGTGTCAAATATTTATCTGATTGAAATCAACATGGACGTAAAAGAGATGGACGTGCAACTCATTGTTTTACATCAAAGAGGCCGCAGAAATTAGTGAGCCATGCGAGTTTCCGACAAACTCTAAATTTTCACCCGTTAACAAAAAAAACTACTAAAATGGCTGCCCACAGTTTTAAAACAGAAACTCTGATCACGTGGTATTAATTTAAACTTTTATAGCATTTGTTTAATAAGACACCAACAGATTTTAACATTTTTTCAAGATGGACATTTTTTAAACTTTTTTTCGTGTAAACCAAGCCCGTCAATGATAAAATAGACCTGTAAGGATAATTTTAAAATGACTAAAAAAAGTACTGCGAACTATAAAAAAGCTTAAATAAATTTTTTTGTCAAGATCTGCTTTCATTCAATTCCTTGGTTCTCCATTCACCAGCTTTAATCTTGTGTATTTTTTTAGTATTTTTTCCGATATGTCGCCATTTTTTGCCTCAACTTCTCTATAAGCTCCATAATATATATTCCACTATGCATTATTTTTTTAGTAGGTGTATTTTCTAATGGGCTTTTTTATAATTCATTTGATAATGCAAAACCTTTTAAAAAGTTATTCAAATTGATAATTATCTTGCAAAATGCGGCCAGATATTTGATGCTTTCGTTTTTCATATTTCATATGTTATTTCATGTCATAAAAAGCTCATAATAACAATTTTTTTTTAGTCAAATAAAAATTAGTTTACATATAGCTGGTAAATCATATTATGTCAATATTAAATAGTTATTTTTGCTGTTTGGTAAAAATTGGCTTTGCTAAATTCTTTAAAACTGTGACAAATTATTTTTTTCTTTATTGTATTTACATTTAATTTAGCTTGGTGTTAGGTACAGTGAAAATTCACTGTACCTAAGAAAGCGTTTTTTGCTAAATACAGTGAAAATTCACTGTACCTAAAGGGGCGTTTTTCGCTAAATACAGTGAAAATTCACTGTGCCTAACGAAGCATTTTTGATAGATACAGTGAAAACTCACTGTACAGTGAAAGTTCACGGTATTTATCAGAAAAGTTTGGTGTTACGTACAGTGAAAATTAACATGGAGATTTATAAAAATAATATTAAAAGTGTTGCTATTTTGAAAGTTAAGGGCGTAATGCTCATCGAAGCTAAGTAACATAAAAATTCACTCCCGTGAAAAACCAAAAAACAGAAACCCAAGAAATAATTTATTAATAAAACTTTATAACAAAGGTACATATTAATGAACCCAGAGAGGGAGTTGTTAATAGAATGGAACTAATTAAGGAATATATTTTTGTAAATGAATTGTCGGGGATATTTTTTTACCGTATATATATATATATATATATATATATATATATATATATATATATTAGTTTTGTTGCAGGAGTCCATTAAATACTTTTTAATAAAATTTTGATGTTCACAATAATGATGATGCACACTTGTGGCAATGTTTGCAATTATTTTTGGCGCACTTAAGCCATTTGCACTTATGTCAGACAGTGCAACTGCATCGCACTTATACCAGTTCGCACTTGTGCCGATTTCTGCAAATTCTTATGGCGCACTTATGCTAGTTTGCAGTAATGATAGGTTTTGCAACTGCTTCAGATTTAGACCAGTTCGCACTTATTAAGCGTACCCATAAACAAATAACAGACAATGTCTGAGACATTGTTAAATAAACTTTGCAATGGTTTCAAAGTATTTGTTGAAAAGTAAACTATAAAATCTGATTGAAAGAGCAAACCTATTGGCAACACTTAAAAATAAAAATAAAATTCAACTTTAAACCAAATACTATAGCAAAATCTTTTATCTTGACTTTTAGTGATTAATTAGAGGCTGTGAGTTGCAGTAATGAAACTAAATAATAGTCGTTTTTAACAATAGACACCAGCGGGAAGGTAAGTCAAGCTGTCCATCAACTTAAAAACATCACAACAATAACAACACAATGATTACTTCCAATAATACCACATAGCACCAGATATTTGACTTCCTCGTATAAATCTTGGATAAGCATCATAAAGATTTTGGATAAGTAAATGTACAGAGAATTCGAGTGGATAGTTTCTGGGGATCTTAAATTATTTTCTATGATACTTGGACAGCAAGGTGGTTACACAAAATTTCCTTATTTTTTGTGTGAATATGATAGCCGTGATAAAGCTAAACATTGGAACCAGAAAGTGTGGCCAAAAAGAACATTGAATGTTGGAGAGAAAAACGTGCACTTTGAATTTTTGGTTGATCCTAAAAAGGTTCTTCTACCACCGCTCCATATCAAACTTGGCATGATGAAGCAGTTTGTGAAGATGGTAAGACATTAAAACACCTTTCAAGCAAATTTCCTGGTATGTCTGAAGCAAAGCTGAAGGAGAGAGTTTTTGTTGGTTCATTTGTAAGTTATTCGAGAGTTATTGTTGGTCAGTACATTCATAGGCTAATGGAAGATAACAACTTCAAAAACATGACGAACTATATTGAGAGGTCAGCATGGAATTCTTTTAAAGATGTAGTTACGAAGTTTACAGGGAATCAGAAGGACTTGGACTTTAAAAATATAGTAGAAAATATGTTGTGCAATTTAAAAAAATTTGGGATGCTCAATGAGTATAAAACTCCATTTTTTGAACTCCTATTTGGATTATATCCTGGAAAATCTTGGTGCAGTAAGTGAAGAGCAAGCTGGGAGGTTTCACCATGATATCAAAGAAATGGAGAGAAGGTATCAAGGTCTATTTGATACAAATATGATGGGCAACTACTAATGGATGCTGCATAAGAAAAATGTAAAGTCCCACAAGAGAAAAAGCACTTAACAAAGCTTCGAAACTAAAAAAAAAACAGATTTTATAAAGATTTATAGTTGTATATAATGTAAATAAAATATTTTATGACTTAAAATTAATTAAATTTGTATAATTTTATGATTTTTGCCGACCTGTGTAATCAAGAGTTCACTCATTCAAAAGTTAAATTTGCGCAATTACTATATTATTTCATTATATTACCTAATTTTTACTTTTGTTACTAATATTACTCAAAACAGTTAATTCCTAATTGTTATAAAAGTATGTACACAGGTGGGATT
Source organism: Hydra viridissima (assembly GCF_058129835.1). Classification (NCBI taxonomy): domain Eukaryota; kingdom Metazoa; phylum Cnidaria; class Hydrozoa; order Anthoathecata; family Hydridae; genus Hydra; species Hydra viridissima. The sequence continues at coordinate 3,166,152 of NW_028324302.1, forward strand.
AACGATTATCTAAAATATTACATATCTGGCTATATCTAGATATTCGATGGCTATATATGTTGCATATCCGGTTATACTATGATTCCTGATACGGGATTATCCGGATATCATATCCGGTACACCCCTAATAAATAGCTACCACAAAAACAGCTATAGTTCCATTAATGCTTTCTAAAATGATAAATCCTCATTACAGAGGACATAAAGTGTTGCAAAATAAGGTTTTAAAGAGTTAAAAATGTATACAAAAAAGGAGAAGTCACCACTTATAAAAACTACAAATCAAATTACCTGCTTTGTTTGATACTGCAGTTGCTGATGTAGCAATCGTTGTTGGGGTTGTTGAATAACATTGTGTAGTTTTAAGTAAACAACATACATTGAAGATATTATAACTTCCGTTTTAGAAATCAGTTTGTAGTTTTCAATTCATAGATCTTTATGGTTTCCAATATTTTTAACATAATGTAATGTTGAATATTGGGAATAATAAAGATATAACAAACTTTAAGCCTTGTACTTCGTAATGATAAAAATGCAACTTTTATCTATGCCAGGCTAATTCGTAACTAAATTAAAGAAAATAGTTGATTTTAGAAATCTTTACAACATTGATAAAACTAATAGTTACACATTACTTATTTCCATGAGGTATATTATCATGAGTTTTCCAATAAATAAAAACTAACAAGAAATCTCCAACATAAACTTCACGTTGATTGACTTTATGAAAAGGTATAAAATCAAAAACAACTAAGTTAGCTGCACAGTTAAGAAATCACTTTACACAACAAACTTAAAAACTGTAATTCTTATAAGCGATACCATAATGTAACTGGATAGAGTGTGTCAAAGCACTTTACAAATTTAAAACTGAATGCAACAAACCATGAATGGAATGAGCTAAATCTTATCGAAAATAGGCTTATGAGAAGTTTAAATAAAAGTGAAAAATTATGTGCATATCACAAGTTCATCAATGGTATCGAGTGGAAACCATCTAAAAAGTGTGGGCATCCTAATCAAAACAAACAAAAGCACCAACTACACGCTCAGTTCCCGTAACCTTGTTAACAACAGTATTTAAAATGTATAAAATAAATCTTCCCATTGGCACTGTTATGTGTCATTCTCATTTAAACGAAGTGCGAAATTACAACAAAGGCACTCCTAATCTACCAGAACATAACCAAGATTTAGATGATTTTGATCAGGACTATATCCCAGAAGAGATTGTTATTCATGAGAATTTTTTAAACCCAAGTAGTGAATCTAATGTGAAACTATCTAAACATTTGGATGTAAGCCCAGTACGATTTCAAATAAATAAAACATCAGTAGGTATGCTTAGCGAAGATACTAAGAAATACCTAAAGCAAAAACATCAACATATATACACTATTGTATATGTGTGTACTATACATAGTCTATGTACATAGACTATGTATAGTATACACATATACAATAGTGTATACTGTCATATTATATACAGTATACACTATTGTATATACAGTACTGTACTGCAGTATATATATATATATATATATATATATATATATATATATATATATATATATATATATATATATATATATATATATATATATATACAAATGAGTGTACACTCATATATATAAATAAAATATATATAAATACAATAGTATTGATAACACCAGTAATAATAAGGTAATCTGTGACGATTACTGTGACAGTACTGTATTGCAGTACACTCGAGTGTACTACAATACAGTACTGTCACAGTAATCGTCACAGCTTACCTTATTATTACTGGTGTTGTCAATACTATAATTATTTTTTATTATTATTATATTGGGCTCACCTACAACCATATATAACATCAAGAGGAATACAACAAATCTGGGAACCTTCCTTTACTTTTTTATTGTTATGTTCAACTTTTTCTTTTGAATCAATTTTAACGGGGTGAAAATTTAGTCTACAATATTCATTAACAGACTTTTCTGCTTCATCAAAATCTTTATAATTCTTTATGAAAATATCCTCCATTTTTTAGTCGTTTTAACTCTTATTAAAACTCTTAACCTTTCTTTCTACAAAAACTTTATTCTAAAATAAACTCGTTGTTTTAAGCATGCGCACTTAGCAAAATGAAAGTAAATTTTCAAAAATATTCTAAAAATAGATTTTCACTGTACCTATCAAAAAACGCATCCTTAGGTACAGTGAATTTTCACTGTACTTATAATTAACGTTTAATTTATGTATGCGTTATTTATCCTTAACTGTAAATATTTCTGTTATTAAACATAAAAAAAAAAAAAAATTCTATAATATTCATCAACTGGAAGTCTACAGCAATATAATCGATGGAGTTGTTCCCTGGAAACCATTGTGCTCTAGGTAACTACAAAAGTAGTTGAAATTTTGAACTATTTATTATATCTCTAGTTATACATGTACTAAACTAGTTAAGTAGATTATTTAAATTTCTATGTTACTATTTATTATATCTCTAGTTATACATGTACTAAAGTAGTTAAGTAGATTATTTAAATTTCTATATCATCCATCTGCGTTATTTCTTAAAATTTTAAGAATGTCTAGCTATTTAAAATTAAGCTTAAGACTTGGTTCTATTGTTGTTACCTTTAATAACTAAAAGGAAGTTGATATGACTGGTTAGAAGAGACCAAATATTTTCGACGAATTCGACAGACTTCAATATAATTTAACTTCTATTGTTTAAAACAAAAGATTTGTCACAATGCGCAACGAGCATGGTTCGCAAAAAAAAAAACAATATTGTTGCATGCTCATCTCTTTTACGTCCGTGAAACCAATAAGGAAATTTAAAAACTTTTCGATAAAAAAAATTTTTTCTGATGAGGCTTTTTTTTGCTCAAAAAAAAAAAAAAAAAGATTTTAAACTTTAGTTCTTTTTATTTTTATAGATTTTTATATATATTTTTTTTACCTACTACCAAGGTGATTTTTATAGTGAATAAGAACTCTTTAACAGAAGCCATCTTGACTCATGGTTTTATGTATTTATGTTTGCTTCTTTTTTAATTGGAAGTGAACATTATACGAGAGATTTTCCTGAAACAACTGACGGCTCTTACGGTTTGTTATAAAAATGTTTTAAAGAATATCGAAGAATATCGAAGAATATAACTTTAACCGTTGTTAAGGATCTTGAAGCTTACTTTAATGCAGTCAGACAAAAAAAAAGGGTAAATTTGAGCGAAAACAAGTTGAAGAACAGATTTCTCAGTGATCAAAGCGAGTTAAATTCGGACTCTTCATTATTAAATCCTTTTCTCTAATTGATTTTTGACCATTTGAGGGGTAATTGTATCTTTTTTTAAAGGAATCTTTGACCTTTTCAGCCGAACTTTTAGTAGATTCAAGTTTCTCTTTACCTGGAAACGTTTTGATTGACTCCCTTTCTTTTGCGTCCTTGTCCGGTAATATCAGATGTGGTTCCTATAGCCATATATTTCCTACAGTATTGTAAGGAGTTCCTATCTCCTCAACTACTCTGTTAAATTTTTAACATTGTTCACCAAACATACAGCTTAATTTTGCTGAACAAATCAATCAAGTGTCTTTTCGACACAACCATGTTGCTAAAAGCATAGTTAACGTAGGTTTAATTCATTCATATTAAAATCTCAATTTAAGAAAAATGTAATTACTCTCAAGTAAAACTTAAATACTTGACTAAAAAAAAGAAACCATCTTTTTTATTTGCATTCCATTTATTTCCACAGATTCTTCTATCTAAAACAATACTAATTTGTTAATAAGTCTTTAAAAATTCATATTAAGGTCTGGAAAAAAATGTTCGGAGCGTTTTTTTTAGTAAAATTCAACTGGTTTCTTTAGTGCGAAAATGAATTTATTTAGAGCGAAGATGCCATCGGTGAAAAACTTCTGTGGTTTCTGGTTGAAAAATTGAATCAAGTAGTTTTCTCAGGCTTCTTTTGAAACGATCTTTTGAATTCATACATAAAGAAGTGTGAACGACAACATCTTTCCTATTATTTAATTAGAGCGATTTTCTTTCAATTGCCTGGTGTTATCTCTATAGTTGTCCGCAGTAGACTTGAGAATCCAATCGTCTGGCCAACTGGAAGTAGCTCATAGTAGACGATTCCCACACAGTATCACCTTGTTAGGCGTCAATCCTTGCTTCGCGAACGCTTGTGACAGTTCACCATCGCTTATCCACGATCTTTTACGCTTTTGATTGTCGTACGTAATCCATTTTTCATCACCGCTTACGAAACATTTCAAAAATGACTCGATTTGATTGGGTTTCAGCAGGTATTGCAGATGTAAATTACCAGAACGAAAGCGAGCGAAACATTTTTCCGCGCAGTAGATTTTGATAAAATACCTTCCCGTACACGGCAAAAGTTACAAGCATGTGCAGTGTTCACCCATTTGTCGTAATGATATTGAAAAATATCGCACAATTTTCCATTATTTTTTCCATTTTCAAACGCAAACAACATTCCACTGCACAGATTCTAATGTTTAAACACGCAAAGTAATGCTCGAGCTACCACCTTTCTTAGGAGCGCTTTCTTAGACACGCAAAGATCTGTATTTCCTGAGTTAATTGCAGTTAACGCCGTTAACTGCAAATAACTCAGGAAATACAGATCGTTTATCGGCAAAAACGTCATGAACTTTTTTCCATAACCAAAATTTCGGGCAATTACCTTTAATTTCAAATTCCGTGGCAGTTATTCGTTAAAGTTTGTTTTTCCTGTTAAAAAAGTAGCAAATTATAAAATTTCAAAAATTTTTTACACTATTCTTTTTAGTTGTAAAATAACTCATACAACAAGAAGAAAAGCAAATTTACGAATGATATTATATATACATACACATACATATATAAATAAAATTATCAAATTCTTATGATATCAAATTCTTATGCTGGGTTTCATACCAGTGATGTTTCCCAGACTAAGGAGCTTTTCATGAGAGCGCAGCTTTTCAATTAATTCATTAAATGATGGTCCACCGAGCATAAATGAATTAAGATCGCTCAGTGTCTCGCCTACTCTATGATCAGTTACACGATCTTGAGGAAAATTGTAAGTACGAATTCTCTCTGAACGATGTCCGGAACCGATTTGTGTTCTTCGCAACTCGACTCTTTCGTGCATAACTCGAGTTCGTTCAAAATCGTAAAGTTGAGCGGAAAGTAGCTTTATGGCACGAGATTTGTTCTAAAAACCAATTTAAATAGAAAAAACATGAAAGAAGACAGGAAAACAAATTTAAACATTAAAACCTTTTTTTTTTTTTTTAAAAAAAAGCAAAATAATTAACCTCAATCTGGGATCTTTGACTTTGCACAGAAACGACTAATCCACTTGGTAAATGCGTTAAACGAACAGCACTATCTGTTGTGTTCACGTGTTGACCTCCAGCACCAGATGATCGAAACGTGTCTACTTTAACGTCTTTCATGTTTAGAACAACGTCAATATTTTCTGGTTGAGGAAGAACCGCCACTGTAACAGTCGAAGTGTGTACGCGGCCTAACGTTTCAGTTATAGGAATTCTTTGTACACGATGGACTCCAATTTCGTGCTAAAAATATCTTAAATATATGATTATAAAAAACAAAATCGAAACAAAAAAATGATGATGTAGACACAAATGATTACATTAAAAGTTTTTCCACCTTAAGTTTTCCAAAAACATTTAAGCCGATAATATTTACTGAAACATCTTTTAATCCACCATCTGCACTCTCACTTTCGTCTAACACCTCGAATTTCCACCCATTACTCAGGGAATACTTATTATACATAGAAAGCATTTCAGCAGCAAAGATAGCGGCTTCTCTACCTCCTGTTCCTGCGCGAATTTCCAGGATCGCACTGTTACTATCATCTTTGTCTTTTGGTATAATAGAATCAAGTAAACGTGATTCAAGAGCCGCAATGTGAACTTGACAAGCTCTTATTTCTTCCTCAACAAACTCTTTCATTTCTTTGTTGTCAATAGCCAATGCTGCCAATTCGAGAACTTCCTGAAAAAAAGACCAATTTCTTTAAAAGTCTCCGTTAGAGAAGTGGACACACTTTTTTAACAATTGAAAAAAAAAATGTTATGAATAAAATCCACTAATATAAACAAAATATACACCTAAAATATACAAGGCAATAAAATATAAGAATTAGTATAAGAAACCTCTACATTTTTACTCAGGAGCCATGAATATAATACAGGGTAGGTGTAATTTACTCATGGCTCCACAGTAAAAATGAAGAGCTTTCTTACATTATTTTTTGCATACGAGTGCTTTGTATAATTTAGGCATCCATCCAAAATGAGCAAGTAGGAGCACACATAAAGTGTGATTTGATTTGACAGAAAGCTGTTTGCTGATTAACGCAGTAGTAATTTATACTGAGTGCGATGCAAACCAAAGAGATTCAAAAACACACAGTGAAGAGAAAGCATATCAATTACTAACAACGTATAAAGATTTAATGACTGTGGTTGAGATAAATTTTTCTTCAGTCCTTAACAGCCATGCTCATGGAATAAAATGTTGAAAACAAACAAACAAACAAACAAACAAACAAAAAAAACCAATAGTAAAACCAAAACTAATGCGCAAAGTATATTAACCATGAGTATACATTTATTTCGTTAAAAGAAAATTAGATAAAAAATCAAGGAAAGAACAACAACAATAACCAACAGAATGGCTCTGAAAGCATTGTATCTATGATACTACTCTAAAAACCATGAGCAATCTTGAATTCATGATGAGTATGACTTTTAATTTCCGCGAATTACAATATAGACAATATTTTTTGCATAAACCAGGTTACTTGAACGTTGCTTAAAGGTTGCTTATAAGAAGCAAATAGAGAAATGGCAGGTTTAAAAAATGTTTAGAAAAAAAGGTCCTGGAAACAAAAAAGCAAATTCAAATTAACTTGCAGAAAAGGTTGTAACCATTTATAATTTATCCAAAAGCTGGTAGTTCAACTACTATAACTAGGAAAAAGTAGAGATTTCTTCAGAAAGATAAATTTTAGCCTTTTTTAAACTTTAAAGAAAAATTATAAATTTCATTACCGTATTTAAAATTAAATTTAAAATCCACTCAATTGAGTTTTGAAATATTTGCATCGATACTACAAAACTGTATGTTCACTTGCTAAATGAGTTTATATGTCTCATTTATTACATGAATCAAGATAATGTAAAGAGGTGATGTTATTGACAGAATAGTTTTACAAATCAAACTAATAATAATATTGGACTTATAAGTTTTACCAGAAAATTTTTAAATTCGCTGAAAAAATCAGTTTACTGTTTTCCTGTTTGAAATTTAACAAATTGTTGAAAATTGTAACTTGAATTGGAATCAAAATATTTACTAAACTTTATTTAAAAGTTTTTTTCCACCAAGACTAATTTCCCTACTGTGCAACTAGCACTGTTGCTATGCAGTTCTGGGACTTTTAGCATTTAAGTTGCTAAGGGCCCCAGAGCTGCATAACAACAGTGAAAAATAAACAGGTATTATGCAATTATATATTGTAGTACCTATATATTTTCAATTGAATTGTAAAATGAGTAAATCATCTGCAAGATGAGTCTAAGTTATAATAGTGGTGTATTTTGAACAACTATAATACTTGGTAACTATGAAAAACTATGCAATTCAGACATTCCTATCAACCAAACTTAAAAAAAGTACCACTATTAGATCCACCACCAGCTTCAAAAGTTATTTAGTCCAGTAAAAGGTAACTCTGAACCTCTGTATAAGTAGGTCGATTTTACTATTTTTTTCAAGTATCAAATGAGTAATGTTACAGTTAGTGTTACTGGGATAGAGTTATAGCTCCTACAAATTTCAGGTATGCTGTATTAAAAATGGCTTACAGAATTGCATTTAATGTCCACAGTTAAGGACTATTTTTTGCTATGTCACTAAATCATTCTGAATTTTTAATGTTTGAAACTAAAATTTTTAATGTTTTAAATTTTTAACTGGTTACAAAATGGCTGCCAATCAAACTTAGTGTACCTGGATGATTATCCTATGGATTTTGCTTCAAAAAAAATTATAAATATTATGCAAAAACAAAAAAGCCAAAAGTAATATATACACCTCTTCCAAAAAAAAAAGGCAAAGATAATGAAAGTGTAGTTTTAGAAGAAAAAATTTAATTTCCCTTGGTGTGGATGTCAAACTTGATCAGATCATTTTAACTTTTAGAATAATAAACTCATATGAAGGAAAATTGGTAAAAAATCTATTGAACCTGAATATTGCATCTCACATTTACTTGTAAAGATGGAAAATCTACTAGAGTCCTTTTTGACTCATAAAACATAACTTTTTTGTTTTTGGATTGTTTAAAATAAAGTTACCATCTAAACTGCACCACTCTCCTCAGCTTCTGCTATCATTCAACTAAACATTTTCTCATTTAATAATGTAATATGTATCGTGAAGTACAACATTGTCATGATTAAAGATGATGACAATAATATCCGAAATCATGGTTTTCAATTAATTCAATCGTTACTGACTCTTAGACAAATGCATTGTTTAAAATTGTTTAACTAACTTAGTAATGTAAATAGTGAAATTATTTTTTTTATTCCTTTAAACACAACTCATCACAATTTTTATATTTACAGAATAAACATGAACAGCCTGCAAAGTAAGTGAAAAAAAACCTGCAAATTTTTTAATGCCAATCACTGGTATGAGTTGACTGATATTACCACTTAGATTTTTCAAAACATCCTACCATACAACATTTTCAGTTCAAGAAATTCAAATTTGCAATATGTGGGGATAAAATCAACCTACCTTACTGTACAGCGACACAACCAATAACTCTGAATGAACTACTCTGAACTACATTTTCAAACTAGTATTTAGTCGTACAAAACTTATTTTTCACAAAAACAAGTTTTGTACGACTTTGTTATTACTAAGGTTATTTGTGACTAAAAATATCCAGAGCATAATTGCTATCATTTCAGTACACTTAACTTTGTTATATGAATATTTAGAAAACAGTAAAAAAAAAAAAAAAAAAAAAAAAAGGAGCTGATAACAAAAATACCTCTCTTTTTTTGATTAGTGAATTGTAAATCTCAGCAGCTGGTCTCAGCCTATGGCATTCACTTGAATAAGTCTTCATTTCAGCTGGTGTCAAATTCTAAATTAAAAAAAATTTTTAAAAATGATTTAAATTGATCCCAAACAAAATGGCAGCATGTAGCTTTTTGAACACTATTTATATCAAAAACAGTTTACAAGGTTAATGCAATTAAAATGGTTGATAAATACCTTAGAGTCAAGAAGTTTTTCATTTAACTGATTGTATTTAAAAATTATATCGTTGACAAAATTTTCTGTGGCAGCATTCCAATGTTTGCGCACTGTTAAAACACAAAATGAGAGAGTTCAAAAACAATTTCTAAGCTGAAGTTGACTTTGCAAAGTTTTTTAAATGAAAATAATAACAAACACCTGTGTTGTAAAATCCTGAGGAAATGCTTTTAGGGATTCTACATGAAAATGTTGTGGCACATAGGCAGCATATTGAGGATAAAATTTTCTTATTTTGCATCTTTGTTGTTGTTTAATAACAATCAGCACTTTACAGTCCAAGATTCAAATAAGAAACTTTTAAGGTTTTAAAGGTTTATAGTTTTCTAAAATTAAAAAAACAAAAACAAAAAACATCCCTCTTACCTCCTTTAAAAAAGGTTAAGCAGACTTAAATTAATAATAACAATAATTATATTAAAGATACATAACTACAAAAATATTAGTAAGCAAATTAATTATATAAAAATTGGACTGAAAAAGAAAACCAAACAGTTTCAATCTTAATATAAGACTTTCATTCTTTTTCCTTTTTAAAAAGTTTTTAAAAAGTACAAAATTTCTCATTACAAAAATAAAAAAGTATAAAAATTAAAAAGCACAACATGAAAGAACTCCTCAAATTAACACTTTGTTTCTGCACATAGCTCAAACTGTTTTTTTGTTATATGTGGTAATGGAATGTACAAAATAGGAACTTTCTTTAGTAAAGGTTCTTCTAAAAAGTCATTATTTACAGCACTATCATTTAATATTTCCTGCACTGATGTTAACTTAACTTTTTTTTCAACAGAGTCTCTCATATTATCTGTGTCTGATGAAATATTTTCTGGGAAGTACAAGTTATTTTCTCTAAACAACTGCACTTCATGATTGTTTGTTGCTTCATGGTAAGTATTTAAAAAGCTTGCAGGATTTTTATTATTGTAGTGAATTGTTGATGGTAATTCACAACCATCTTGAGTATTTTCACCATTATTGTATTGGATCGGAAAAAGATTTGGTGACAATAAATTTGGAGAAAATATTCTCTCCTCAGCAGTCCTACTATTAAAATGATTATAGGGGTTATGAAAAGAGTTTGGCGTGTTAGGAAAACTGGACCCATTAGAGGTAGGATAAGGTTCATACATTATCTTTGGATTATTAAACAATTCATTGTACATTGCTAAATTTTTTGCTGCTTGTTTTTTGTTAATATGAAGTGGTACTGCAGCATTATTTGTGCTTGTTACAGAGCTGGTATTTGATCCGTGTACCATTGAAGAACTCTTAACAGAATTATCTGTGTTCAAATATGGATAAAAAGAAGTCCCTTTTTTAATTCTACGTCTCACTGGGCGCCAATTTTCAGGCACAAAATGGCGTAAGTTTTCAGGTATATCAGGATTTTTAGGGTTGCTTTTTTGACCTCTTTTTGAGCCCAAGGAGCATTCACCTATTGAATTGTGACCACTTATTTCAGATGGAGCTTGGTTTGGTTTCTGAAGGACTTGATTGGCTGCTTTTGTATCAACTTCCTTATTATGTGTACTTATTACTATGGTGTGAAGTTTTGATTTGCAAGTCAATAAATCAGATTGCGTTTCGTAGGTGGATTGTTGCTCACCAACAGCAGCTGCATTTGGATAAGATGCTTCTGAACAAACAATATCGCTAAGTCCAAAGACACCGTGAGTTTCTGAAACAGCATCCAACAGTTCAGTAGATTTGTCATTAGTTTCAAAACTTTCCCCAAAGTTTGGAGTTTTAACATTCACTGATTCTTCCATTTTTGTCCTCTTATGGAAGCAACTAACTACATTTTTAATTTTAGTACGTATATCCTTTCTTGGTAAACAGTAAAAACAAACTGTCACTAATCCTAGAAAAAGATTGCAAAAAGCAGAAGCATAACTGAATACATAATATAAGTATCCAGATGCAGTATCTTTATAAATAAAGATCATTTTTGTAAAAACAATCAGCAAGCAGAAGAATAGAAGCACTAAAAGATTTCCATGAAGTAAACTCATTAGTTCATCTCTTTTTGGGAAATCATATTCCAGTCCAGGTATCTTTTTATCTTTGCGAACTTTTAAGTTTAATTTAGATTGACCAACTGAACTGAGGTTTTCTTCAGCAACTTCATTCAAAACAGGGTAAATTTTATTAATCATAGCATGCAAATAACATAATACAACGAAGTCACACAGCAAGAATAAACTTGCAGGACAAACAAAAGCACCAATTGATATATTTGGAGCCAACCAACAGCTACAAAATATAGAATATAGTACAATTTAACTTCATTATAAGTTTTAAAACCATTTTAACTGTGGCAAATGAGAACACAATAACCCACTTTTGCAATGAATGAAATTTTAATCAAACCAAAACCAAATTCAAATATATTAAAATTGTAAAAAAAAATTCAACGTGCCAACTAATAACAACCAGCTTCAACAAACTAATAACAACCAGCTTCAACATTATGTGCTCCATTGGAGCACATAGTGTTGAAGCTGGCAGTTTAAAAGAAAAAAAACCCTTTAACTTTAGAATCAAATCTTAATTATTCACTAAACATAAAAATCATTCAATAAAATGTTAATAGAGACTGCTTGCAAACTTTTACATATTTTATCAAATTAAAACCACAAATTTCTATCTGTCCAAAACAAACAAGGAAAACTCTTCTTAACATCCAAGCTACAAGAATGTTTGAAGTTTATCTGAAATCCCACCTTTTAAAACCATCTTGTGATGGAGCTTTTTTTTTAGCTATTACTTACAAATTGTGAACTAATGTGTCAAATTACATCCACAGTATACAAATTACATATTGTATTTCAAAAAAAAGTCTTAGCAACATTTGCAGTAATTTTACAAATTTAAAGAAAAATTAACCAACTATTGTGCAACTTAAGCATAAATATGACCAGGGTTTTTGGCATCAGCAAAGATGATACCAAGAAATTTGGAAATAGAATCTGCACAAATATTTCACAGGAACTTTTTTCTTTTAAACTGCCAACTGTATTAGGCAATTTTTAAATCCAAAAATCAGTACTTTCAAACAGACATAACCAAAACAAGAAAAAAGTTATTATAACAGCAACAACTGTAAAGGAGCTGAAAAATTGAAAAAAAAACTGAAATATTATTCCAAGCTCTACTTACAGTACAACCAACTGGAATTTCCATTAAGTCTGCAGTTTTTTAGTATTTTATTATAAAAATCTCAAATTAAAACTTCTATTTTTACTCCTAGTATTTGTTTTTTGCGGATTAAAAAACAGTTTTGTATCAAAAATGTTGGTTTTTTTTTCTCTCTAAAATCAATTTTTAATCTAAGTTTAAGGCTAAGCTTTTCAGGTATATATGCACTCAGTTATTCAAAACAGTTATACAGGTATATATGAACTCAGTTATTCAGCTCCTATATATCTAGTTGCTTCCAAGTCTTTTAAATTTTGTCTTAAAGTAAATCTTTACAGATTAGGATTCCTTGGCATCATACCTACAAAATGGCATATCTCCAGAGTCAGCTCCTCTGATCATTATAACTCATTCTCTAGCATACAAAATATGGAAATTGACACATGCAATTTATTTCCAAAAAACAGAAAATTTAAGTTTATCATCTACCTAATTCTTGTTGTTACTGTTGGAGCAACACAAGTTGTTGGTCCCACACACATACCTTTTTGGGTATTTTGCATCTTTTTCCTAAATCTCTTGACTAAATCACTCTCAGAAGATGATGATGAACTGACCAATTTTGGATAATTATATCAACTTATTATATTGTAACTTCAATATTACTAACATAATATTGACTGTCATTCTTATCAGGTACATATAATGACATCATATAATATAATGACATCATACTAATTAGTTATTAACTAAAAAATCATATTTTTGGATAATAATTTAAGAAACTTTATCTAGAAAGCACTTTTTATCTTAACAAAACAAAAATGTGATTTCTTAAGTTGTGCTTTCATTTGCCATGATTTGATTTATTTTATGTTACTATTAAAAGATTAAAAATAAACTATTAAATTATAAAACAATAAAAAACTATAAATTTGTAAATAATTTACAAAAATACAAATAAATTATAGAACTATAAAGTTATAAAAAAAAATTTAAGAGTATATATTTTCTTATGTTTGTATTTATTTAGAAAAAAAAAATAAAAAAAAGCTGAATAAAATAAACAACAACACTGTAAAAAACCCATCCAATAAGTTAATGAAAAAAGAAACTTACAATTGTTCAGCTTTGTATTTCTTATGATCATAAGCTATTGTAATACTACAAATTATTAATGGAAGACCTAAAGTTAATAAAATGGAGACCTAAAATTAATAATGGAGACCTTACATTAAGAATGGAGGCCTAAAATTAAAAGAAATCAAACCTAAAAACATCTAAAAATTTTCATAAAGAGATTTCAACAACATGAGGTTATAAAATACTTAATTTACCCCAAGAGATAAGATAGTATTTTAGAACAGAATCCTTTATTTGTCTTTTGTCTTTGTTCTTCAACATTTTCAACAACATAAAGCTCCCACAACCAAGCCATAACAAAGAACACAACAAAAAGTAGTGGAGAGTCAAAGCAACACCTTTACAAAGAAACTCAGTGTTTACGCGATGTATACCACAAGAAAATGAAATTTGAGCAACGATTAGAGACAAGATCAAGTTCATTGTTGCTGCTGCATCATTACGACGCAAACGCAGTTCTCTAAAATAACAAAAAAAAACAAAAACAATTGATTAAAAAGATAAACAATTAAAAGGGTAAAAGATTTTTATTTTGTGGTAATGTGTTTTTTGCTATATACATGCTCATAAAATGTGTAATGTGTATAAAAGAATTTTGAACAAAAACTGATCCATCTGACTTTAACTTAGTTTTATTGATTGAAAATTTCCTTTAGTAAAAAAATAAAACTTGTAATGGTTCAAGATAATAATTTTTTCCTATACCTAATGGACATAATCTTTTAAAATGATATTTAATATTTGAGAATAAAAAACCATCTTTAAAAATTTTGATTTCTCAATGGAATATACTATTATTTCAATAGAAGACTGTAAGTTAAGTAAACACTGAATCTGCTTTTTACAGGAAAAAAAATGTTTTTTGCAGCATATTAACAAAAACATTTTGCAAGAAGAGTTTTTAGTAATTTATACTGTAACCATGGAAAATGACAGTTTAAAAGAAGAGGCAAAAACTACAGCTACTGAAATTATAAGAAAAATGATGGTATTTTTCAAATGACAGCATTTTAAAATGTTTTTGAAAGAACCTTATCAGTTTAAACTGCCTCAATAAGTTTTTTTAATCATTAAAAAATGCAAACAATTAGTTGGCATTTAAAGAAGCAACAAAGCAGAGAAAGTCTGAAGAAAACTGGTCTTGAAAATGTCTTAACTGAATTTGAAGAAGAACAATCGA